>NW_027095732.1:0-205438 GCF_036850995.1 Saccopteryx leptura
TCAATCAGAATAACAGCTCCACTCTCTCCTAAAAAAAACCTCACTGAGGATTTAGAGTACGTATCTCATATTCTTAACCTGCAGAAGGCTTTGAGCAATGAGAACAGTAACTTTAGTTGTGCATTTACTGCTCTGTGAACCAATAATTAAAAATAAAATATTTTCAAAGAAATACATTATTCTAAAATCAATAGGTAATGACAAAGAAAATTATTACAAATGTCCTTCTAGAACAGTGGTTCTCAACCTGCGGGTCACGACCCTGGCGGTGGTTGAACGACCAAAACTCAGGGGTCGCCTAAAGCAATGAGAATACATTCCAAATCTAACTGTAGCAAAATTACAGTTATGAAGTAGTCACCAAAATTATTTTTTGGTTTGGGGTCACCGCAACATGAGGAACTGTATTGCGGGGTCATGGCATTAGAAAGGTTGAGAACCACTGCTCTAGAAAGTCTGTAATTTCTTATATCTTAATCTTTAATATATGTCAGCTTAAAGATAATATAAATAGTGCAATAGTTCATTGATAGTATTCTACATGCAAGACACCATGCCAATCACTTTACTTCTACTGTCTAAATTAACCCTATGATGAATGATCTGAAGTAGGGATTTTTTATCCTCAGTTTACAAATGACAACGCCAAAGCGCAAAGAAATTAACTATACTGCTCACAAAAGTTACAGGATATTTCAAAATGAATATGAAGCTATAAAATATCCCCTAATTTTTTGAGCAGTATATTTACCCAATATCAAAAAGCTGGTAAATGGCAGTTTTAATAACGACAGATTACCTTTAAGTCTATGCTATTTCAATTATACCATACTGCCTTTTAATAAAGTCATATTGAACCAAATTTTACTATTTCACATTTTAAACAAAATATTTTCAACTTAAATAAAAAATAAAACTCTAAGTTTTTTGAAGTTTCAAATAAACCATAAACACAATCTGTCAATAGCATTTTCATAAATTACCTTCCCAGCAGTGGCAAAAAAATTCCCCATCGGTTGAAAATTTCATTAAATAAATTTGGGAAGCAGTTCTGTAAATTAAAGATATAAGGAATAATTATTAAGAAAAATTCAATGAGAAAGCAATATTACTCCATAAACAATATTCAGCAATTTCTTCAAATAACACAATTTTTGATAACACAAGTTTTATACTTACTTTTAAGTATAGCTCATAATTATAAATTTAAAAATATAACTAAATTAAATATAAAGATTATTTTTATGTAAAAATATTCATGTATAAGAATCATGCAAAGAATAACTTGTCAGTCTTAAAATTTAAGAGTCATAGCTCTCATTCCCTCAGAATGTGAAAGAATGGTTATATTTTTAATCTGGATATCTGATTTCCAGAACCGTAAATAATCTGTATTCCAAAATACATTTTCATGGACAAACTAATATTTTAAAAAGCATTCCGCTTTATGGTAGCATGTGACTAAATACAGATTACGTGTGGCTTAGTGACCGTCAGGGACTGAGCCTTCCAGCTTCACCCATATACTTGGTGAGTACTTGCTCTTCTTCTCCAAGGAGTTTTGACTCCTTTCTGTTCACAGCCTTTCCCTTTGGCTACTCATAAATGTTGATCTCAAGACTCTCACTATCTTTGCCTTCCTTTCCTTATCCAAGTTCATGCTTAGATGCATCCTAAAATTATTTGTAAAGCAGGCCAGAGATTAATTCAGTCACAGTTCATTCCAAATACAAATATATTTTTCCTGACTTTAAATGTAACAAATACGTACTTTAAAATATTGATACAGATGAATAAGAAAAAAATAAAACCATCTTTAGTTTCACCAATACCATGACACCAATTCTCAGGCAAAACCACAAAATATTTTAATATAAAGATTTCCAGATGCATCTGTCTGCTCTTCCTCTCTATTTCCTATGGGAGGGTGTGGGGGAAGAGGGTATAGAAACTGAGGCCACATCAACAATTTGCTTTGCATCACTTATTTAAAGATACATTATGGCCTGACCAGGTGGTGCCACAGTGGATAGAGCGTCAGACTGGGACGCAGAGGACCCAGATTTGAGACCCCAAGGTCACTGGCTTGAGCATGGGCTCACCAGCTTTAGCTCAGGGTTGCTGGCTTGAGTGTGGAATCACAGACATGACCCCATGGTCACTGGCTTGCGCCCAAATGTCACTGGTTTGAAGCCTAAGGTCACTGGCTTGAGCCCAAGGTTGCTGGCTTGAGCAAGGGGTCACTTGTTTTGCTGTAGCCCCCATCAAGGCACATATGAGAAAGCAATCAATGAACAACTAAGGGAGACTAAGGAGTCGTAACGAAGAATTGATGCTTCTCATCTCTCCTTCCTGCCTGTCTGTCCCTATCTGTCCCTCTCTCTGTATCTCTCTCTCTCTCTCTCTCTCTCTCTCTCTGTCACACACAGACACACAAAAGATATATTATGAAGTTTTATGTATCAATACGCGTAGACCTCCATTATTTTATTGAAGCACACTCAGAGCCAATAACCTTGGGGTTTCGAACCAGCAACTTCAGTGTTCCAGGTCAATGCTTTATCTACTGTGGTACCACTGGTCAGGCTTCATTTCTTGATATAAAGTGAGATCAACTCTTAATATGCTTATGATTCATATGTATTACCATTTAAAATATTTCTCTTCATTGTCCATTGTTGTTCACTATTGAGATATCTGTTTCTTTTCTAAGACTTTGGTTTAAAAAATATTTCCTCTCAACTTTTTGTTTTTTTTCTTTATGGTCATTTTGATTTACAGAAACTTTTTATTAATACAGAAAAATGATCAAGTTTTTCCTTTCCTTTTCTTTCAGTTTCTAGTTTTGGTGTCATACCTAAGTCTTTCCCTGACTCTAAAGCAGCACTTTTTATTCCGTTACAATAGAACATAAATGACAAACGTTAGCCATATATGTAAACTTCCTAGTAGCCACATTTTTTTTTTTCATTTTTCTGAAGCTGGAAACGGGGAGAGACAGTCAGACAGACTCCCGCATGCGCCCGACCGGGATCCACCCAGCATGCCCACCAGGGGCGACGCTCTGCCCACCAGGGGGCGATGCTCTGCCCATCCTGGGCGTCGCCATGTAGCAACCAGAGCCACTCTAGCGCCTGAGGCAGAGGCCACAGAGCCATCCCCAGGGCCCGGGCCATCTTTGCTCCAATGGAGCCTTGGCTGCGGGAGGGGAAGAGAGAGACAGAGAGGAAAGCATGCGGAGGGGTGGAGAAGCAAATGGGCGCTTCTCCTGTGTGCCCTGGCCGGGAATCGAACCCGGGTCCTCCGCATGCTAGGCTGATGCTCTACCGCTGAGCCAACCGGCCAGGGCCTGCCACATTTTAACATAAAAAGAAACAGGTGTGAAATTAATTTTTTAAGCTAAAATAGATGTCAAAAATATTATCATTTCAACATGTAGTCAATAAATAATTGAATATTTTACACGCTTTGTGCTAAGTTTTTGAAATCCAGTGTGTATTTCATACTTATAGCAGATCTCAATTTTGGGTTAGCTGCATTTCAAGTATTCATCAGTGATATATGGCTAGTTGCTATCAATACTGGATATTCACCTATATTTCTAATATTTGTTTCATTGTATAGAAATTCAATTTGTCCTTCCTTTGAAATTTATTTTGGTGCCAGATATAACACAGACTCTAACTTCATTTTCACATCCATAGAGCTAGTAATTTTGCCCACTTATGTAAAATACCACCTTATATATCAAATCTCCATGTATACAACTGGGTCTAACCCTGACCTCAAACTGTCTGTTCATTTTTTTCCTCTCCTCATATTTATTTTTTTTTCTTTTTTTTTCTTTCATTTTTCTGAAGCTGGAAACAGGGAGAGACAGTCAGACAGACTCCCGCATGCGCCTGACCGGGATCCACCCGGCACGCCCACCAGGGGGCGACGCTCTGCCCACCAGGGGGCGATGCTCTGCCCATCCTGGGCGTCGCCATATTGCGACCAGAGCCACTCTAGCGCCTGAGGCAGAGGCCACAGAGCCATCCCCAGCGCCCGGGCCATCTTTGCTCCAATGGAGCCTCGGCTGCGGGAGGGGAAGAGAGAGACAGAGAGGAAAGCGCGGCGGAGGGGTGGAGAAGCAAATGGGCGCTTCTCCTGTGTGCCCTGGCCAGGAATCGAACCCGGGTCCTCCGCACGCTAGGCCGACGCTCTACCGCTGAGCCAACCGGCCAGGGCCATATTTATTTTTTTATCTATAAATATTTTAAATTCTTTTTAATTGAATGAAGGTGACAGTGGTTAATAAAATTATACAGGTGTACAATTCTATAAGACATGATCTATATTCTATTGCAGGGGTCCCCAAACGTTTTACACAGGGGGCCTGTTCACTGTCCCTCAGACCGTCGGAGGGCCGGACTATAAAAAAAACTATGAACAAATTCCTATGCACACTGCACATATCTTAAAGTAAAAAAACAAAACGGGAACAAATACAATATTTAAAATAAAGAACAAGTAAATTTAAATCAACAAAGTGACCAATATTTCAATGGGAACTATGCTCCTCTCACTGACCACCAATGAAAGAGGTGCCCCTTCCGGAAGTGCGGCGGGGGCCGGATAAATGGCCTCAGGGGGCCGCATGTGGCCCGCGGGCCGTAGTTTTGGGACCCCTGTTCTATTGTATACTCATCGCCCCACGTCACATCTCCTTCCATCACCACTGATCTCCCCTCACCCTCTCTACCTCTCCTGCCTTCGCTCTTGTAATCATCACACTGCTGTCTGGGTCTGAATTGTTTTTTTTCCTTTGCTCAATCTGTCTACTCATATCAATTAAAAATTGTTTAGAACTTTGGTTAAAAGAAAAATTACAATGGGATTTTGACTAAAATGATATTTAATATACAGATTACTTAGGGAAATATATACCTCTTCACAATAGAAAACTTTCATTCAAAAGCATAAGTGTCTCTCTCCTTTTGTATAAATTAGCAAGTTCTATTTAATAATCTTAATATAGGCCTTACACATTTCTTTCGTTTCTTTGTAATTGTTTTATTCAACAAGTAAAAACAAATAAATCTGTAGAACACAGGCAATGGTAAATCCTCTGTATATAGGAAAAGTCATGTCACAGAATAAAAAGTAATACTTTTTACGTCAGTGTGGTTTTACAAAACTAAAATGCATTTATAATAAAACCACATGGAACAGGCTTGTTGGGTTAATCCCCTGATTAATTGCTTACTTGCAATGCCAAATGCATCTCCAATCTCCACAGTGAAGATCTGCTTTATCCAGATTTCCATCTTCAGTCGGCTTCTCCAAGGTGGAATCAGACCAGAGTTGCAAACAGCTAGAACCAGTTAAAAGACGATTGCCTAAAAATATATATGTTATTCACCACTTATTATTTAAATATTTAGTGAGTTACGTACTGAATAGTTTCATATAATACTATAAAGATAAAAACAACTTCTAAAAAGTCAAATAACAAGATTAGAGGGAAGGGGGAGTAAAGTTGTATTTTAATTTTGTTGAAACAACTTGGGAAAAAACAAGATTTTATAATCTCTCATTCAACAAATATTTAATGAACATCTTCTCTGTACCAGACACTGCCAGGCACAAAGGATGCCATGACGAATGTTAACACTGTTGTTTTCATAATGAGTTTACCTTATATAAAGAAATACTATGCACAGAGGCATGAAGCCATGCAAATTCAAATATATGCCCAAGAATGGCTTGACTGGAAAAATAAATAAGGTTGGGGAAAAAATCTGAAGACAGATTATGAAACATTTCTGATGCTCATAAGGAGTTTGGAATTTGTTGTAGGTATGTGGAATTAAAGGTTTTTAAGTGGGGGGAGGGAGTTTACATAAGTGGATCTGTATTTTAGAACAAGGGGTCTCAACTGGGGTGAGGGGTATCAACAGAGATACTTAACAAGGCCTGTGAACCTCCCTTCAATAAGATATGCAAAAGTTACATGTACAGTATGTGCATTTTTCTAGAGTGACAGTCCATAATTTTCACCATACTTTTAAAGATTCCAGTACACAAAGAAGGGTAAAGATCCATTTTAGAAAGGAACTCTAGTGATAGACAAGATTAGAGAAAACATAAGACAGAGAAAAGTGGTTAATTGTAATAATACTGATAGAAAATCATGAGAATCTAAATCAAACATTAAAGTACTAAGCAAGGATTTGAAAGCCATTTCAAAAGCAGAATTTTCAAAGCTTAACACCAACTAAAAAACAGGAATAGACAATAGGTTTCAAGGACATATTTCAGCTTTATGACTTAGGTAACTGAGTAGAATGCTGTGCTATCATCCAAACAAACAAACAAACAAACAAAAAAGATAAAGAGATGCAATTTTGGCCAAAATGCTGATAATAAATAAAGCATTCATCTTGGCAATTACGGCCTATACATTGGTGTCTCTCTGGAAATACATTTTATTTCAAAAGGAAAGTGGGTCTCTGGCAAAACATAGATGTTAGGTCAAAAACCCTTGTGTCTAATTCTCAGATAAATCACTGAATTAGCATGTGAACTGGATCTAGTTGGGCAGCTTTTGAGTTTCAATTTTCTCATCTATAAAATTAAAAATCTATAGAGTTGTGGTAAGGATTACCTATAATATGTATAATGTATTTAGCACAGGCTTGAAACTTAGAAGAAGCTCAATAAATAGTAACAACTAGGGGAAAAGTCTCACAGGCAGATAAAAATAGCACAGAATGTATTAATGAGACTTTCCATTTAAATATGATTACTGGCCCTGGCCGGTTGGCTCAGCGGTAGAGCGTCGGCCTAGCGTGCGGAGGACCCGGGTTCGATTCCCGGCCAGGGCACACAGGAGAAGCGCCCATTTGCTTCTCCACCCCTCCGCCCCGCTTTCCCTCTCTGTCTCTCTCTTCCCCTCCCGCAGCCAAGGCTCCATTGGAGCAAAGATGGCCCGGGCGCTGGGGATGGCTCTGTGGCCTCTGCCCCAGGCGCTAGAGTGGCTCTGGTCGCAACATGGTGACACCCAGGATGGGCAGAGCATCGCCCCCTGGTGGGCAGAGCGTCGCCCCTGGTGGGCGTGCCGGGTGGATCCCAGTCGGGCGCATGCGGGAGTCTGTCTGACTGTCTCTCCCTGTTTCTAGCTTCAGAAAAATGAAAAAAAAAATATAATAAAATAAATAAATAAATAAATATGATTACTATTCCACTGTTTAGCTTACCAACAGACACAAGTTTTCTTTTTGAGATATAGTTAGCAATAATATTATATTAGTTTCAGGTATGTAACATAATGATTAAATAGTTATATATATTGTGAAATGATCACAATAAATCTAGCTTACATCCATCACTACACATGGTTACGACTTTTTTCCCTATAACAACTTTTGAGATCTACTCTCCTAGTAACTTGCAAATAAACATACAGTATTATTAATTATAGTCACTGTGCTGTATATTATATCCCCAGGACTTATTTCTTTTATAACTGGACATTAATGCCTTTTGAAAACCCTAACGTAGTTTGGCCACTATCTACTTCCTATCTCTGAAAACTACCAATCTGTTCTGTGTATTTCTGAGTTCAGTTTTTACAAGTTTTCTTTAACATAAACAGAAAATAAAATCATTCCATGAAAGATTAAGAATTTACTACAGAATACAAAATAATTAATACCTGGTATAGAATGAAACAAAAGTAGGCAAGGTATGCTATAAAATATATTGATTTGAACACAAAGGGCAGAGGTGTGGATATTATAAAAGGAAGAAAAAACATAAAAACCTAGAACAGAAAGTTATGATTTCAGCAAAATACAATAGTGGTTTCTGAGACAACGCAAAAAGCATTATAGTCATATTAGTATCATCATTTGAAAAAAATTTCTTTATATCCCAGTACCTGGCACATAAATATGTAAACACTGATCAAAACCAAAATACAAATATTTCAGGTAAGATATTTGAAATCATATTTATAAATAACTACAAAGTTTACTAATAGCTCCCAAATATTTATTTCAGCTATAATGTATTCCTCAACAAATTCTAAATTTTAAACTTCTGTATATTAAAAAGAAAAATAATAAACTTTTATGTGAATTTTAACTCAATCATAGTTCAAAAAGCTATTGTCAAGTCACTAGTAGATATATTAAAAATAAGTAATTACCTTTTAATACTACTCTGTAATGCTGATTTTAGAGGAATTTAACATTCATGCTATCCTCTAAAACCTTAGTACCAACAGACCAAGGGTACAAAAATTATCACTCAATTCAAATATTAAGGGTTTTTATTGCAGTTAATATGATACTTCAAGTAACCAGTTTACTTGCTAACAATATTTCTATAAGATTATATCATTTACCAAATACTTCCCTATGTAATGCCTTCTTTGATCACTGAAAAACTATTTTGTGAACTACAAATTATCTTAATTTATGAATTACCATTCTTGATCTATTAAGTAATCTGTTTATGATCACAAAACTAGTCAAATATGTAACATTTATTGAGAGCTTAATATATCCTGGGTCCCTAAAAATAACTAAAATACTGAAACAAATAAATTTCATTCCTTGTCTAATAAAATAAAATAAAACAAACCATGTAAACAAATAATTACAACAGACTATAGTGCCATAACTTAGCAACTGTAAATTATCATCCAAATAGAACACTTGTGACAGTAGAAGGTAACACATTTAATAATTAAATGAGAATAACAGGCATAAACTAGGACCTACATCACCCTATCCACAATCACGCTATGCCAAAATCTTGTACTAAATGTTGAATTCGAACCCAGCTCTGACCTCTTTTCTTTGTATGTATAAAATATACATGCAGGTTACCAGCTATTATACATAAATCTTAAAATCTCATGAGAAGAGACATTTTAAGACAATGTATGATTTTTAAATAAAAATCTCAAAGATAATCTCTTTTTTTGTCCAGTGGGGTGGGGGGAGAGAGAGAGAAAAAGAAGAAGGGAGAGAGATGAGAAGCATCAACTCATAGTTGCATCACTTTCGCTATTCACTGACTGCTTCTCATATGTGCCTTGACCCTTTGTTTAAGCCAGCAACTTTGGGCTCGAGCCAGTGACCTTGAGCTTCCAGCCAGCAACCTTTGGGCTCAAACCAGCGACCATGGGATCATGTTGGTAATCCCACACTCAAGCCAGAGAAACCACACTCAAGCTGGAGAGCCCTCACTCAAGCCAGATGAGCCCATGCTCAAGCCAGAGACCTCATGGTTTCCAACTTGGGACTTCAGTATCCCTCTATCCACTTTGCCACCACCAGCCAGGTGATAGTCTTCTCTTATAAAATTTCTGGCCCTGGCCAGTTGGCTCAGAGGTAGAACATTGACCTGGTATATGGAAGTCCCAGGTTCCATTCCCAGTCAGGGCACACAGGAGAGGCGATCATCTGCTTCTCTCCCTTCCTTTTCCCCTTCACCTTTTCTCTCCCTCTCTCTCTTCCCCTCCCACAGCCGTGGCACAACTGATATAAGCATGTTGCCCCCAGGCTCTGAGAATGGCTTCATGAAGCTTCCACCGCAGGAGCTAAAAATGGCTGAGTTGCAAGCATCGGCCCCAGATGGGCAAAACATCAGCCTCAGATGGGCAGAGCATTGGCCCCCCGATGGGGATCACCAGATGTATCCTAATCAGGGTGCATAGGGGAGTTTATTTCCCCTCCTAGAGGAGGAGGCAAAATGGCTGCCCTCCCGGAGGAGAAGGAGGCAAAATGGCTGCCCTCCCGGAGGAGGAGGCAAAATGGCTGCGCCTTCCAGAGGAGGAGGCAAAATGGCTGCCCTCCCGGAGGAGAAGTAGGCAAAATGGCTGCCCTCCCGGAGAAGGAGTCAAAATGGCTGCCCTCCTGGAGGAGGATGCAAAATGGCTGCACCTCCCGGAGGAGGAGGCAAAATGGCTGTATCTACGTACACATCCATATACAGGTATTGGTCTGGATGGGGAGCCCTATAGACCGTGGCTCTGACAGCAAACAAAATTGGAAGGTCAAAAGTGCCCTCTGTGGGCTGTCCTACATTAAATGCAGGCCATTCCAGCTGGCTCAAGGTCCAGAGGAAACCTGGACTCAGCTGCGGACCTCCGTACCCGAGCCCTCCTCTGGAAATCAAAAAATTCTTCAACAGGCACTCGAGCGGGATCCCGGCACAGACTCCTGTTGTCCCATCCCAGATGACTCAGGAATAATGAGAAAGGGTAGGATACAGGCAACACACACTATTAACACAAGGAACACACTTGTCTCTCTCACACTCAACTCAGTCCTTCCAGCTCAGACAAAACGCAGCGCAGCGCAAAACGGATTCCTAATGTGACCTGTCACTCCAAAATTAACAAATCCAAATATCCAAATTTCAGAGAGCGGCATCCCGCTTCTGAAAGCCCTGGGTGGGTTACCGGCAGCGTCCCACCTACCACCTCAGGATTGTGCGCTCCAGAGCCCAAAAGCCAAACCAAATGAGGATCCTCCGTGAATACTTACTCAGCTCGAGCTGCCCTTCCGGTTTCCAACCCAAAACTCCGCCAAGGGAGAATCCCGGGCGAGCCCGCATCCACCGGGTACGAGAACAAACATCGGAGACTTTCAGGAGTTTAGATGTTACTTTATTGGCCAGTTTAACCTGCGCAGGGGTCCGGAGACACCGTGCTCATGAGGAGCTGCAAACGGAAGCCGCGCCTGGCGCTTACAGCCAGGTCCTTATATATCCTAAGTGAGCAAGCATTTACAGAAGCAGATGTGGTACTTTAGCTATTGCCTAGGGAGGTCGCACGCAGCATAGCAATAGGGGCCGGTTTTAGCATAGCAGCGAATTTCAAACATAAACTTCTGATAAAGGCCACTGACCTTATAGTTACACTCTTTTTTTTTTTTTTTTGTATTTTTCTGAAGCTGGAAACGGGGAGAGACAGACAGACTCCCGCATGTGCCCCAGCATGCCCACCAGGGGGCGATGCTCTGCCCCTCCGGGCGTCGCTCTGTTGTGACCAGAGCCACTCTAGCGCCTGGGGCAGAGGCCAAGGAGCCATCCCCAGTGCCCGGGCCATCTTTGCTCCAATGGAGCCTTGGCTGCGGGAGGGGAAGAGAGAGACAGAGAGGAAGGAGGGGGGGGGTGGAGAAGCAAATGGGCGCTTCTCCTGTGTGCCCTGGCCGGGAATCGAACCCGGGTCCCCCGCACGCCAGGCCAACGCTCTACCGAAGAGACAACCGGCCAGGGCTCTTTTTAAATTATTATTATATTACTGCCAATAGTTACACTCTTGGCAGCCCCAGCATATCAGTAATCCCTGAATCTAAAACCGGCCTCCTTGGGTCACGCTGGGCCGAGCCGGGCTGACTCAGGGACGCGCACCAACCGCCAGCGACGCGGGAGCCTCCCTGACTCACCGTGAAGTGCTGGTCGCCGACGCTGCCCACGGAGAAGCAGTGGTCGCCGGGGTTCACAGCCCCGGTCAGCACCTGGTGCAGGTTCATGGCGGCGCCCTAGTCCTGCAGCGGACACCGCGGCCGGCTCGTGCCCGGGATCGGCGGCGGCTTCCTTCCCTCCTTCCCTCAGGGGCGGCGGCCGCTCTGGGGAGCGGACCGCAACAGCGACGGGCGCCGAGAGCCAGAGCCGCTTGGCTGGGGCCAGCAGCTCATCCCGAGCCGGGCAGGGAGGCCTGGAGGGGGCGGGCCGGCGGGGGGCGGAGCTCCGTGCACGACCGCGCACCTGTCACAGCCCGCGCAGACCCAGGTGAAACTCCGGTGGACTCAGCGTCCACAGCTCCCGCCGACTCACCGGCCGGGAAGGCTGCGCTGTCTACACACTTCTGAGCCCGTGTGGCGTAAGCAGCACCCGTTCGCCCTCTCCGCCTCCAGGGGTCGTCAAACTTTTAATAAAAACCGCCCACTTTTGCAGTGCTGGTAGACCTGGTCCCTACCACCCACTACTGGGCGTTCCAGCTTTCATGATGGGCCAATCGCGGCGCTGTTTGGTTGCACGGTAGGGACCAGGTGGACCAGCACCGCAAAAGTGGGCGGTTTTTATAAAAAGTTTGACGACCCCTGCTAGGGCTTAATCTGACTGTTGTACCAGAGTTTAAAACGGAGAAGTGCCTTAGAAATGGAGTTGCAGTGTCCTGATAGAAACTACAAGTCCCAGGATGCACCGCTCCCTTAGGCGTCTCAAGAGTACTCCCAGTGAAGGTGACTCTGAAAGTGTCTCTGTCCCGGAGTATTATCAGTACGTGCGGGTCCAGCTAGCTGAACACTGAGTTTGAAAGGTTTGAATTTAACTTGACAGCTACCTAAATGTATTCACCTAAGTTTATCCTGTCGTGCTGTAATAATCCTGTCTCAGTCTTGTGTTGAACATTTGCTTTGGAAAAACCTAATTCCAAAATGATTATAGTGACTCAGCTACACTTGTGAGCTTACAACTTCCCTTGTATTTTGACACGTTTTGCATTATTTATGATAAACACTTGTTTATATATCTCCTCCCATATACTGTAAGTCTTTTAGGGACAAACTGTCCTGCTTATCTTCGTAGTCCCAAGTATCTGGTGCAGTGCCAGTTCCAATTTAAAATTTTTAGTTCAGTAAATGTTAAATGAATCAATGTAAACAGGAACTCTCCACTTAAAAAGAGTAGTTTTTTTAATTTATTCAATTTATTTTAATATATTTTTGTTGTGGTAAAAAAAAAAATCCTTCATACTAGTACTTGGATGGAAGGAGTACTAATAATTTTATTTCATTTTGCTTTACCTAAGTTTTTTTGCAATGTACATTTACTTTGTTCTGAAGAAGTAAAAAATTACTTTAAATAACAAGTTTAAGAACAATTTCTTTTAATTGGAAAGATGTAAATGAAGTCCATTATTTATGCCAGTCTCTTCATAAAAATGAGAAATTTAAAACTTAATTTGTCATTTAATAAAACTATCTTATTGAGTATTAGCATTCTTACAGTTTAATTTGTATTTTAATTGTTAATTCAATTTTTACTCAAAGTGGCTTTAAGTTAACTTTATATTTTAGACGCTAAAGCAAGATTTTTCAATGTTCTACATAAATTGTGTATCTGGCTCTGAAACTTAACATGTTTACTCATTTCATTCTCCTCAGTTAGGTTTTGAAGGGCATGCAGTGTAGCAGAACGAAATAAATGACATGGCCTGGTAATTAAGAAATCTGAGATTTATTTCTTCTGATCTTGCTGTGCGACCTTGGAAAGTCTTAATAACTTTGACACTCGTTTTTCTTATTTGTAAAATTAAGTTTAACCTGATTATCAACAACATTTTGCTTGGCTTTCTCATCTCTGCACTTCTAAGTACATCTCTTTATTAAACTCCTTGAAATAGACTACCTGAGTTTAAATTCTGGCTTAACTACTGCCTGACCAGGCAGTGCGCAGTGGATAGAACGTCGGACTGGGATGCAGAAGACCCAGATTCCAGACCCCGAGGTCGCCAGCTTGAGTGCGGGCTCATCTGGTTTGAGGAAAAGCCCACCAGCTTGAACCCAAGGTCGCTGGCTCCAGCAAGGGGTTACTCGGTCTGCTGAAGGCCCACGGTCAAGGCACATATGAGAAAGCAATCAAAGAACAACTAAGGTGTTGCAACGCGCAATGAAAAACTAATGATTGATGCTTCTCATCTCTCTCCGTTCCTGTCTATCCCTCTCTCTGACTCAGTCTCTGTCTCTGTAAAAAATAAAAATTAAAAAAAAAAATTCTGGCCTAACTACTCAGAAAAATTACCTAACCTTTCTGTGCTTTACTTCTATATAAAGTGAGGACAGTACGTAGTAGATTTTTTTTTATTTTTATGGAATTATCATGAAGAATAAGTGAGAACAGTATTTGGCACATTCACAGAATTCAATGGATGTTAGCTATTTTATTATTATTTTTAAACCTGACATTTTAACATATATTTACTCTTTCTAAGGTGTTTTTTTTTTTGTTTGTTTGTTTTTTTTCGTTTTTCTGAAGCTGGAAACAGGGAGAGACAGTCAGACAGACTCCCGCATGCGCCCGACCGGGATCCACCCGGCACGCCCACCAGGCGCGATGCTCTGCCCACCAGCGGGCGATGCTCTGCCCATCCTGGGCGTCGCCATGTTGCGACCAGAGCCACTCTAGCACCTGGGGCAGAGGCCACAGAGCCATCCCCAGCGCCCGGGCCATCTTTGCTCCAATGGAGCCTTGGCTGCGGGAGGGGAAGAGAGAGACAGAGAGGAAAGCGCGGCGGAGGGGTGGAGAAGCAAATGGGCGCTTCTCCTGTGTGCCCTGGCCGGGAATCGAACCCGGGTCCTCCGCACGTTAGGCCGACGCTCTACCGCTGAGCCAACCGGCCAGGGCTCTAAGGTTTTACAAATAGTGTCAAACCTCAGTCCAAATCTAAACTTTCCAGGGATGTTTAAGATTTCCACAAATGCTTTTGAGGCCAACCCAGTCTGTACCCAAAACTGTGGGACTACAAAAGCTATTGAAAAGCGAGGACATTCTTTTGCCTCTCTTTGCTGTCAACAGAGTTGACTACATATTCCATTAGCAAAAAGTATTTATGCAAGAAAAGGAAAGGATAGTAATCTAGTACATACAGCAATGGCGAATCACTCACAGGAAGAGAGCAAGAAGGAAGTTAGAGAGGAAAAATAAACATTACGGGGAATTCATAGGGACTAAGGTTCTGAAAACTCTTCCACGGCCCCTCCTGATTCCTGTCTTTTTTTTTTTTTTTTTTTTAGTTTTTATTGATTGCTTCTCAAACACGCCTTGACCAGGGGTGGGGGTGGTGGAGAGGTAGGCTCAAGCAGAGCCTACCCCTTGCTCAAGTCTGAAGTCAGAGACCTTGGGCTTCAAGCCAGCAACCTTGGGAGCGTGTTGATTATCCCATGCTCAAGCTGGCAACCCCACACTACTCAAACTGGCAAGCATGAGTTCGGCCACTGTGCCACCACCAGTCAGGCCTGATTCCTAGAATTAAGGAATCTGTCATAAATTTTGACAACTCTTATTTATCAGAAATACTCTACTACTTTATTAAATTGCCCATTAATCCACCTACCTTTGATAGACAGCAGAATGAACTATTTCAATGAAACAATTGTTTGTAATTTATCTATTTCCTCTACTAAAACTCTGGCCTGCTGTCTGATTTTATACAGCCTTTGAGTTAAAAATAGTTTTTACATTTTTAAATGGCTGAGGCCCAGGCCAGTTGGCTCAAGGGTAGAGCGTCAGCCCTGCGTGTAGATGTCCTGGGTTCAGTTACCGGTCAGAGGACACAGAAGTGGCCATCTGCTTCTCTCCTTCTCCTGCACCCCCTTTCTTCCTTCTTCCCTTCCTGCAGCCAGTGGCTCAGTTGGTTTCAGCACATCAGCTCTGGGCACTGAGGATAGCTCCATGTAGCCTCTGCCTCCGAAGCTAAAAATAGCTTGGTTGCGAGCATGACCCCAGTTTGGCAGAGCACTGGCCAACAACCCCAGATGGGTTGCTGAGTGGGTGGATCCCAGTCGGGATGCATCCAGGAGTCTGTCTCTCTATCTCCCCTACTCTCACTTGGAAAAATATAAAATAAATAAATAAATGGTTGAAAGAAATCAATATAACAATAATACTTAATGAACCTGACCTGTGGGGGCGCAATGGATAAGGCACGAACCTGGAGCACTGAGGTCACAGCATCGAGACCCTGGGCTTGCCCAGCAAGGCACATATGAGAAGCAGCTATGAGTTGATGCTCCCGTTCTCCCCTACTCCACCTTTCTCACTCTCCTCTCTCTAAACTCAATAAAAATTTTTTTTTAAATTATTTTTAACTAAACAAGGAATATTGATGATACATGAAAACTATGTGAAATTTGTATATCCATTAATAAAATTTTATTGGAACACAGACATGCAGAATGTCTATGGCTGCTTTCACACTACAACTGCAGGACAATAGTTTAACAGAGACCGTATAGCCAGCAAAGCCAAAGGTCTACCGGAAAGTTCTGTCCGTTTTTGGAATAAAACAAAATACAAATTTTTCTGACTTAATTCATGGGGCACCCATCTTGAATATTTTCACACCAATCCTATCTTCCGAATATGGTTTGAAATGGTTTGCTGAGCTGAATTAAGCCTTTCTGCAATCTCTGATGCTGTCAGAAAAGGATCTTGCTCCAACATGGTCTTAACAACATCGTCATCAATCAAAGATGGTTGCCCAGAACGTGGCTTATCAGAAAGGTCGAAATCACCTGTTTCAAATTTTTCGAACCATCTTCTGCATGTCCTATCAGAAACTGTACCTTTACCAAACACTTTCAATAAATTTCTGCATGCTTCTGTAGCATTTCTTGTTGAAATTCGTAAAAATACAGTGGCGTAAATGAACTTTATCAGTAGCCATGGGTACACTATCGCTTCACACATAAGACTAACGTGAATCAACTTTGTTTTAGTTAATTTGCTACGTCAGTATGGATACATTAAGTGATAAAAATAGAGAGGCACACATGTGCCAAATAAACATGTGCTTACGTGTCGAAACTTGTGATAGAGACGGACAGACTTTCCGGTAGACCTTATATTTACTACTTGGCATTTTAGAGAAACATGGGCTGACGACCAGCCTGTAAGAAGGACCTGCTCTGTGAGCTATGAAATAGGTTTTGCTATGCAGAAGTGTTGTTGTACTGCATGGCAGCTTAATTTGCAAAACATTGAATGTTAATGATTACACAAGTATCTTTAAATATATCTATTGTGTGTATCTCTGATTCCCCGATATTTGTTATAGTGCAAAGTAAATACTCACTAATAGTTGAATGCAAAGATGAATATAAACAAAATCGGACTCCCATATATATAAAAATTTTCTTGGAAGAACTATCCCAGAGAGATGGCTATAGATAATCCCCTTACTTCCAAGCTGCTGCTCCTCCTAGATCACACCCTAATGTCCTTCGCCTCTTCTTCACAAGGGTCCATTTCTAAATCCAGTCCTTACTTATACAACTTGAGTGTCATTCTGACCTTGTGGCAAAACTAGTAAGGCAAGGAAATGGAGAAGAAGGTAACTTATACCTGTCTGCTTTTCATCTTCCCCTCCCTGGACTCTACTGCCCAGAGACACAAATGCACTTTCTAACACACACACACACACACACACACACACACACACACACACACACACCACAGGGAATTCTTGAATCTAATTATTTCCTGAACTATAATTAGATTTTATTAATCTTTCCCTTGAGTGCTCAAAGGCTGTGTGCTTTTGTGTATTATTCTTTAGGGTTTTTTTTTTTTTACTTTATTTAGTTTTATTCTAAGAACTGAAAGGGGAACAATGGCTGTAAAAAAAAAAAAAAGGAAGTCTTTTTAAAAAAGTAAACTTCTGTATATTTTGCATTATTACTAGCAGTAAAATCTCTTAGAAAACCAAAGTGCTGCAGTTTCTGGGACTGCCAGGCCAAAGAGAAGTTATGCTTTCTTCAGTGCTGATCTTAAAGGGGAAAGGGAGACTTTTATTAAAGACGCAACATGATGACAGTAACGGGAAAGGCAACAGGCTAAACTCTAAGGTCCTCATGAGGAAAAAGAAGCATATAGGAAGCCAGCTCAGATTTGACTGCCTGATATCCTTGTGATTCCTCTCTTCCTGCTGCCCTCATCCTAAACTCATCAGGATAAATCCCTGTCCTCCCAGGGCGTGTGCCACAGGAGCCAACAATACAAACTTCAGTCCCCACTGCCAACACCCAATCAATGAGGGGGGTTATAAGTAAAGGGAATGAATCCCTAATCTCATAACTAAGGCTAAATCAGGGGGACTGTGCTGCTGGAATTTCACACAAGTATTTCAAACTCATCTCATAAAAATAATATATGAGGTCTTTGTGCAAATAAGACACTGACTCCCCGAGGAACTTGCCTATACTGCCAATAGTAACCTTGCTATAGCAAAATCAACCAGGAATATTATAAGTTAAGTAGATATTTGAGCAATGATACAGGACCCTAGTCATCATTTATAATGTTATTATAGAAAAGTTAATTCCAATACCTCTAAAATTTGGAGATTGCCATTAAATAAAGTCTCTTGGCTCACTATTGCTCGGCTGGAGGGCTGTCTACCTTTAAGCACTTAAAGGGCAGTTATTTATAAAAACCACTGTTTATTAAACAACTACTCTACACTGTAATAGGTATTTTGTTACCTTATTTAAATTGCAGCAACCTAGAAGGGCAGTGCTTGAATTCAAATAATTTAACAACCAGTTCTCTGCCCTAATGACCATTTTAAGTACAAGAAAACAATATACCAAGAGGTAGTTTATTATTTCATGCATTTAATACTTAAATAGGAACAATAAGAGTACATGAAAATATGTTATAAGAGTTTTAAAATATTAATGAAAAAATATTAAATAGTACCTTACAAAAAAACAGTAAAATTGTTATTTAAGATATTTCCATATTACTTCTTGATTGGCATCCTCACTTGCAATTTTCTTTGCTTTTATCTGAGTATCATCAGCTGTGTGATTTATCCTTAACCATGTTTTCACTGTAGGATTTGGATCCCATCTCTTTACCTATGAACAGCTTAGAATACGCTGTTGCACAGATGAACATTAAGTAAGAGTAAGGGTTGTAAATTTGTGATTTTCACATTGGTCAGCTGCCCAGGCATCCACCTTAGAGAGAACCCTGATTACAAGTGCCATTTTAACAACTGGTTTGCTGAACTCAACAAAAAATTAGGTATTGGTTTTGCCAAACATGTGTGAACTGGCTGAATCCTACCACTGTGTAAGGGTAATATCTCTGTTTTACAAATGAAAAAATCTAAACTCAAAGAGATTAAATAACTTGGCAAAGTCACATTAAATTTGTATCAATTCACCATCCAAGGATTTGAACTCAGATCTCTTGGGCTGCAAAGGCTAAGTGTTCTTTAAAGACCTCTGAACCCCAAGGTGAATACAACCAGAGTCTACCTCTTATCCTCTACCTGGAAAGGGAAGAAGAGACAGGAAAGGTGAGTTGATTTATTTAAAGTGGGTCTTCAGGATTCTCTGGTGAAAAAATAAAATCTTTAAAAAGTTTTCTCCTTTTTCACAATGAAGGGAAGCTCATTTCCTTACCTTGATCCAGTTCTAAACTATAAAGGCCAGCCTTTGTTATAAGGTAAAATAAACAACTCCAAAAAACCCCCTGACACTCAGCCAATTAGGTAAATATTAACTTGGTTAAAGGCAAATACTTCTGGGGAAGTTTTTGAACCACCAATAAATCACACACATTAGTTTGTCTTTACCACGTGTGGCTCTCTTGTGCCTACTGGAGTTTTCATTAGGAGGAAGCAGAAGTCAAGAGATGTTATTTTGCTTTCCCTCTCTTTCTCCACCATTGTGGTATGTATGGTTGACTTTGTTCCTTTCCATGTCTTGTTACAAAAACTTTCAGGATCAAATAATTACTGGCTGTGAAGATGGGGCCATGATGAAGAAAGTGGCTGCAGAAGTCAATGTCACTTTTGAAGATCAACAAAAAAATAAACAGATTGACTAGGAATACAAGTAGAATCATAGACCTGAAGGAAGAAAAATGTAATAAAGAAACAACTCCAAACTTTAGAAGATGCCTGTGAGGATATGCTTGCAGATGACAACTGCCTAATGGTACCTTATCAAATTGGTGATGTTTCCATTAGCCATTCTCAAGAGGAAACAAAAGAAATGTTAGAAGAAGCTAAGAAATATTTACAAGAAGAAATTGATGCCTTAGAATCCAGAGTGGAGTCAATTCAGGTGTTAGCAGATTTGAAAGTTCAGTTATTTGTAAAATTTGGGAGTAACACAAACCTTGAAGATGATGAAAGTTAAGCATTTTTTATTACTCCTTTAAAAAATTTTAATACACTTTAATATTGTTTAAATGATCATTTCCCTTCAAATGATATGAAAAGCAAAACTTAAAAATCTTTTTTATTTATTTAATGGAAACTTGCCTATTTGCACATCTTGCTTATTTATTTTATATTTTTAAAAGAAGACAATCTTCATGTATGTGTTTTTCATGACAGTATGTCAAGTTTAGGAGTTTTTTGTCATCTTATTGAAATCAGGTAAGGGGAAAAGAGTAATTACTGGCCAGGAAACAATAGCAGAATTGTCCCATTCTCGAATAGATTCAGATGAAGTCTGGTAATAAAATAAGATACAACTCCAAAAGGCGACATCAGGGAAGAACCAAGCTGTGTCAATAAGGAATCACATGTGAGACGGCGCACAAATTTAGACTATTTCAAGGTCACCTACACCTTACTGTCTGGACAGTTGAACTTGCTTTATTGGAAAACTGATTTTTCTCTTTGTTTCTTTGCTTCTGCACAAGTAGGTTGGTTCAATAATAAATATGAGAACTTTTGTTTTAAAAAATAAAGAAGTAATTTTGAAAGGGAAAGGAGAGGCCATAGGAAAGACAACAGCAAGGAGTTTTGTTTAGTCAGGAGCAACTTCTGGGCAGTGGACTCTGGGGCAGGAATGAAGAAGAGAGAATATCCCCATCAAAACCTCAGAGAATTAGTTTATGCATATTGACAAATTTATTCTAGTGTTTTATGAAGAAGGCAAAAACCCCAAATAGCCGACACAATATTGAAAGAAAGGAACGAAGTTGGAGGACTGACACTACCCAATTTCAAGGCTTATTTTAAAGCTACTGTAATCAAGACAGTGCAGTATCGGTAAAAGGATAGACAATGGGACAGAATAGCCTAGAAATAGACCCACATAAATATAGTCAACTGATCTGTGGCAAAACAGCAAAGGTGGCGCAGAGATAGTCTTTTCAAGAAATAGAGCTGGAAAAAACGGGCAGCCACATGTTAAAAAAACTAGACACAGACCTTACCTCCTTCACAAAACTAACTCAAAATGGATCATAGACCTGGATATAAAATACAAAACTATAAAACTCCTAGAGGATAACATAGGAGAAACTAGATGACCTTGGGTTTGAATGTGACAGATACAAGACCAAAGGCATGATTCACTAAAGAAACAGTGGATGAGCTGGACTTCATTTAAGTAAAAAACTTCTGCTCTGTGAAAGACAATGTCAGGGAATGAGAAGACAACCATAGACTGGGAGAAAGTATTTGCAAAAGACACGTCTGGTAAAGGACCTATCTAAAGTATACAAAGAACTATAAAACAACTATCTGGTTCAGAAATGGGCCAAAGACATTAATGGATACCTTACTAAAGAAGATATACAGATGGAAAATAGTATATGAAGAAATGCTTCTCATGATATATTATCCAAGAAATGCAAATTAAAACGACAATGCGATACTACTACACATCTATCAGAATGGCCAAAATCTGGAACACTGAATGCTGACAAGGATGTGGAGCAACAGGAAATCTTATTCATTGCTAGTGAAAATGCAGAATGATACAGTCACAGTGGAAGACAGTTTGGCAGTTTCTTATAAAACTAAACTTACTCATGTCATATGATCTATCAATCGTGTTCCTCAATATTTACCCAGAGGAGTTGAAAACTTATATCCATACAAAAATCTGCAGACAGGTGTTTACAACACCTTTATTATAATTGCCAAGATTTGGAAACAACCAAGCTGTTCTTCAGTGGGTAAATGGGTAAATGCACTGCTACATCCAGACACTGGAATGTTACTCAGTGCTAAAAGAAATGAGCTGTGCTTTGGCTGGATGGCTCAGTTAGACCATCGTCCCAGAGCTCAGAGGTTGCTGGTTTGATCCCTGCTCAGAGCACAGGTCTTTGTTTCTGTCTCTGTCGCTCTCTTTCCCTCTCCCCCTGCCTTCTTCTCTCTCTAAAATCAACAAATTAAAACAAAAATAAATGAGCTATTAAGCCATGATAAGTCATGGAGGGACCTTAAATGAGGAATATTACTAAATGAAAGAAGCCAATCTAAAAAGACTATATACTGTATGATTTTAACTCTATGACATTTCTGAAAAAAAGCAAAACTGTGGAGACAATAAAAAGATGCTTATTTTTAATTCAAACGTCTATTCTCAAAATGAAATTGAGCCTACTTTGAAAGCCAAATTTCATGAGACACTGCATTCCAGGATAGTACTTCACCCTGTACAGATGTGTCCCTTCTCCTGCTCGCCCTCGGTCCAAGTCCATCAAACTGGCTCAGTTGTGCAATTCTATTAAGACCCTCTTTTGTCTTACATTTGACATATGCACTTGGCCTGCATATTAGCTCCCCTGGGGGGAAGAATCCTTCCCAGACGGTATCCCTGCCATTTCTAATAAACTGTTTCAGATTTCCCTCTGATATCAGCTCTGATATTCTGTTCATTCGGACCTCAGAAGATCTTGTGACTTCTGAGGTTATCTTATCCTTCATAACAATGTAGTTGTTTTGTATCAGAACAAATATCTATAGATTTTGAAAAATGAATTCAGTTTCAATATTCACTGAGTTATGCTAATTCCCTAGAACCTGAGAACTTTGGTTGTTCTCCAAGAAATGGTCATCTATCATGTTTAACTTGCTTTTCATGTTAAAAAATGTATGAGTTTCCTCTTTCAGCTCTGGCAGAATTATCATTTTACTTCAGGGACCTTACTGGCACAGTAAGCACCCCCAGCTGCAAAGGGGCCACACTCTTGTCATGTTATTCCCCACTGCCAGTGTCAGCCTGAGAAATGGGGTGATATTTTGCTGAAATACCTCTCTGCCCCATTTCCCGTACTGAATGACAGTGGTCTTCAAAGAAGGGTATGGACACTCCCCAGGGTAACACAGCGACATTATAAAGTGTGAGGCTGATGTGTACATCCTCAACTTCTCTATGTGCACATTCCTAAAACTGACTTTCTTGAGACAGTACCTGAAGTCCTCACCCCTTTCATAAGACACTTAAAAGTCACTTTAAAGAGAAGTATCTATGGTAAATCCTACCTTGGTGCATTTTCCCAAGTGGCCAAACAAAGGAACAAGATGGACACTTTATTTTTTTTTTGTATTTTTCTGAAGTGAGAAGTAGGGAGGCAGAGAGACAGACTCCCACATGTGCCCAACCAGGATCCACCCAGCATGCCCACCAGGGGGCGATGCTCTGCCCATCTGGGGCAATGCTCCATTGCAGCTGGAGCCATTCTAGCACCTGAGACGGAGGTCATGGAGCCATCCTCGGTGTCTGAGCCAACTTTGCTGCAATGGAGCCTTGGCTGCAGGAGGGAAAGAGAGAGATCAAGAGAAAGGAGAGGGGGAAGGGTGGAGTAGCAGATGGGCACTTCTCCTGTGTGCTCTGGCCGGGAATCAAACCTGGGACTTCCACACACTGGGCCAACGCTCTACCACTGAGCCAACCAGTCTAGATAAACACTTTGAAGCAAGGTTTTTTTTAAGGTTAAATTTTTATTTTTTTAAATTTATTTTTCAATTACAGTTTAAATTTAATATTATTTTTATTAGTTTCAGGTGTACAGCATAGTGGTTAGAAAATCAGATACTCTTCAAACTATTCTCCTCAATATTTCTAGAACCCAGCTGGCCGCATACATGGTTATTGCAATATTATTGACTATATTCCATATGCTGTGCTTTATATCCACATGACTATTTTGTAACTACCAATTTGTACTCCTTAATCCCTTTTTCACTCAGTCCTCCCACCCCACCCCCTCTGGCAACTATCAGTCTGTTCTCCATATCTATAAGTCTATTTCTGTTATGTTTGTTTATTTATATTGGTTTTCAGACTCCGCATATAAGTGAAATCATATGGTATTTGTCTTTCTCTGACTGATTCATTTCACTTAGCGTAATACCTCTAGGTCCATCCATGCTGCCACAAATGGTAAGATTTCCTTCTTTTCATGGACAATTAATATTCCACTGTGTAAAGGTACCACAACTTTTTAATTTACATTTTTGTTAATGGGCACTGGGTTGCTTCAGTATCTTGGCTATTGTAAGTAATGCTGTAAGGAACATAAGGATGCATATAGTCTTTTTTTTTTCTTTTTTTGACAGAGACAGAAAGAGAGTCAGAGAGAGGGACAGACAGGCAGGAAAGGAGAGAGATAAGAAGCATCAATTATTTGTTGGAGAATTTTAATTGTTTATTGATTGCTCTCTCATATATGCCTTGATCAGGAGGCTACAGAGCGAGTGACGCCTTGCTCAAACCAGCCAGCAACCTTGGGCTTAAGCCATCAACCTTTGGGCACCAGCAAGTGACCATGGAGTCATGTCTATGATCCCACACTCAAGCCAGCAACCCTGAACTCAAGCTGGATGAGCTTGCACTCAAGCAGGCAACCTTGGGGTTTTGAACCTGGGTCCTCAGTGTCCCAGTCTGACACTCTATCCACCACACCACCTCCTGGTCAGGCAAGGGTGCATATATTCTTTCGAATTAGTGTTTTGGGTGCTTTTGAATATATACCCAGAAGTGGAATCACAGCATCATAAGGCAGTTCATTTTCAATTATTTGAGATCACTCTGTGTACTGTTTGCCATAGTAGCTGTGCAAATCTGCATTCCCACCAACAGTGAATGAGGGTTCCCTTTTCTCCTCATTGTCTCCAACACTTGTTATTTGTTGATTAACTGATGATAGCCATTCTAACAGGTGTGAGATGATGATAGAGCATTATGGTTTTAATTTGAGTTTCTCTGATAATTAGTGATGTTGAGCATTTTTTCATAGACCTATTGGCCATCTGTATGTCCTGTTTGGAGAACATATAGGTCCTCTGTCTACTCAAGTCCTCTGTCTATTTTTTAATTGGATTGTTTACTTTTTTGGTGTAGAGCTATGGAAGTTCTTTATAAATTTTGAATATTAACCTCTTATCAGATGTCATTGGTGAATTCTTTTTCCATTCAGTTGGTTGTCTTTTTGCTTTGTTGATGATTTTCTCTTGATGTGAAAAAATTTTTTTTTTGTTGTTTGATGGAGTCCTATTCATTTATTTTTTCTTTTATTTTCCTTGCCAAGGAGAAATATCAGAAATAATATTGCTATGAGAAATGTCAGAGATTTTACTACCTATGTTTTCATCTAGAAGTTTTATGGTTTTAAGTCTTACATTTAAGTCCTTAATCCATTTTGAATTTATTTTTGTGTATGGTGTAAATAGGTGGTCTAATTTTATTTTCTTTTTTGCATGTATTGTTCCAATTTTCCCAACACCTTTTATTTAATAAGCTGTCTTTACCCCATTGCATGTTCCTAAGTAAGGCATTTTAACAATCTCTCCTAAATTTATTTCATTATGGGATGCATTCTCAATAAGTTTTTTATGTTTGTGTGTAATAACTGATCATAATTTAATAAATGCATGTTGTTTGACCACAATATATAAATAATTATTGTAATAATAAGTCAATTTAGAAGGAAAATATTAATACTTAAGAGAGTTAGGTCATAGGAAAACTTTAAATTTATATAGTTATTTTTGTTCTAGAGAAGTATGATGAGGTAAAAGACTCTAAAATATAATAATATATTACATTAGAACACATTTCCTTTTAGAAAGTGAAAAAGATATATAATTTTTTAGGACAAGAAGAAATGATGCAAAATTTCTTACTATTAAAAGAACTTATTCTTTCATATTTGAAAAGTAGTGGGAATCAAACAACTATGTATCCCATATTTTTAAGATACATTTAAAAGATCATTTAAAAGGTTTATTAAAGGTGTCAATATCTGTAAACTGCTGGAAATTACATCCTTTGGAACATTTAAATATATATTAAAATTTTTTATGTGACAATGTAAAAATGGGAAAGGTAGTATATAATCTGAAGAGTGTTGTTACACTGAATCTAGGTATGAGAGAGAGAAAGAGGAGAAAGAGAGAAGAGAGGAAGAGTTTGCAAATATTCATACCTGTAAGTTGAATGGCATATCACTGTGGGATCATTCTAGAGGTTAAAATACTGTAGCCTTTTAGTCTAGAAGAATTAAGTAATTTTACCTTGGTATTATAGCCCAATATAAAAGAAATAATTTGAAAGACCGTTCTCAGTCAATTTCCACCTATTACATCCAAGCCATTATATCCAATGTAACAGAATTCACTGTAGGCTTAGACCCTGTGATTTTGACAATACTCACGAGAAGTACTATACTCAAAGAACAGTGAGCAGGCCAAAGTATAGGTAGAGGCAACCAAAACAGTAAACATACAAAGAAAAAATATAGCTATAAATTTCTGCATGAAAGGCCATTTAAAGATGTCAGAATAGAATATTTGCTACAGAAGAGGGATGACTTTGACAGTCTTCCTTGCTTTATCTCTGAACATCTCAGTTTAGCTTTTAGACCCTCATGGTAGAAACCTGATTATGTCAATTCAAGTAAACTATGCCAGCCCCAGAGGTTTATTCCCTTTCCCCCCCCTCCCAGGTTCATTTAAATAAACATGCTGTCCTTATACCCTCCTACCCCTCCTTCTTCTTCACTTCTTTCTGGGGGAAATCTATGGTTTGTGTATGGTCTGCTGGCATCAGGAAGAATGGAGCATCAAGTCCTGAAAATTCTCTGTCCCTATTGGCCTCTGTAGAGCTATAAATTGCCTCATCTGGGTCTCACTATTCCATGCTGGCATTTGGTGTGAAGTCTGCAGTTCTGCATAGCCACAGATGGACAGGTCATGTTCTCTGAGTCTTTCTCAGTCTAAGGTAGTACTGGGAAAACTGTGTCACACATCCCCAGGGGAGTTCTAGATATGGCTTAGACTCACACTTACATAAACATGCTTTTAATTCCTCTATATCAATGCCTTGACAGTATAAAATGGATACTAGCTATTCCCAAAGAAACCCTGGATCTCCTGAAAACATTTGGAAATTTGAAACCACCCCAAACCATGTCATCAGGCACCACTTACAATCTTAGGCAGCCAATCCTAAGACTGCCTACCCTGCCTTTCCAATTCCTCCCCATGAAAATCAAAATAAAGACACTTGCCCACAGTTCTATTCCCTCTCTCTGGCTCCTCAAGTCCCGGGAATCTTCCCGAGTGTTTCCGTGTGGCATGTTGTGTTCTCCCCAGAGAACTGCAAGTCTAAGGAAACTGTAAAGCTCCTCTGATTTCTCTTCCTAGATCTGTATCTGGGTGCACTTTACCTTACGCAAGGTAACGTGGACAAAACAGAAATGGGAGCAGTTTCCATGGTCCCGTGGCTGGGAAGGAGGGATGGTACCTAGAGAAAAAGGACATTCTATTAGGGAGGAAACTGTGTGTGGGAGGGAAGGTGGGTGCTGAGCTGGCCAACAGCGTCGAGTTTAAGACGCAGGGAACTGAGGCAGAGACCAGTTTCATCTTCTTCTGTAAAATGTTGCTAAAACCGCAAAATAAGTCTTTTGACTAAAATTAGTGAAAAGAAACAGATAAATAAAGCAAAGTGGATGTGCACTAAGTTGTCATTCAGCAAATTAACCTAGAATGGACATAATTGGTAAAAAGAAAGACTAGAACAGGGGTCCCCAAACTACGGCCCGCAGGCCACATGCGGCCCCCTGAGGCCATTTATCCGGCCGCCGCTGCACATCCGGAAGGGGCACCTCTTTCATTGGTGGTCAGTGAGAGGAGCATAGTTCCCATTGAAATACTGGTCAGTTTGTTGATTTAAATTTACTTGTCCTTTATTTTAAATATTGTATTTGTTCCCATTTTGTTTTTTTACTTTAAAATAAGATATGTGCAGTATGCATAGGGATTTGTTCATAGTTTTTTTTATAGTCCAGCCCTCCAACGGTCTGAGGGACAGTGAACTGGCCCCTGGTGTAAAAAGTTTGGGGACCCCTGAACTAGAATATAAGAAAGATTTAGTAATTGTCCTCAAGGAAATGACTTAATGTCAAATGTTGGATGTCATTGTAAACAAGCCTTTTAAAGATCACTTTTAAAGCAATACAGTGAGTGGTTAGAGTATGGCATTCATAAACACATAGGCACCAGACAAATGAAAAAGAAAAAAAGTAACGGTCCCAATGTTACACAAATGGATTCTAGTGGCTTGGGATAAATTTCCAGTGACAGCATCATGCATGATTCAAAAAGAGTTGCATCTCAAACAACTTAGAGAGAAGTGAAGGTGACATGCCTTACAAAAGTGCATTAGAGAATTCAAAAAGAGGTTTTAGTGATGATGAAGACACAATGTCAAAGATGAATGTGAAGAGCATGGGAAAAATGAAAGTAAAAATAGCATGTCTGTAAACTCACACTAGTTTATCTAATGAGATTTTAAACATGTTGTACACATAAATTAAACATAATGACTTTAGACTGTTCAATCTATAGCTCTCAAAGTGTACTTATTCATGTTTGAAAACAAAATTAGATTTTCCCATGAGAAAGTAGAAGGTCAGGGTCACTTCAGAGATGAAAGTTTATAGCAAGTGGCAAACACAAAGGGACATACTCTTGTAAGCTCATATGACAAAGCACATGACATGTCCTAGAGAGCCAGGAGGCTGCTCTGGAGAACCACTGCTTAAAAGTCAAGAAAGGATGAATAAGAAAAAAAGGAAAGAACGCTTCCCCTCAAGTCACAAGCAGGTACAGAGTCCTGGGGCAGAAAAAGACCCAGTGCTAGGGCGATAAAAGATGGTTGTGGCTAGTGAACAGGGGACAGAGGGAAGTGCAGTAAAAGATGAGGCTGGAGTCAGAGGACAGACAATGCAGAGCCAGTGAGAGATGCAGGTGTTTTCATCTGAATGAAATGACGCCAATGAAGAGGCAGCAGAAATCCAAGCAGCAGGTGCTGGTGTCTTAGTTGGCAAGGCCAGATTCCAGATCACACGGGCCCCGCGAGCCATGGGAAGGACTTAATGGATGTGGGTTTAGATTTTGGTTGGGTTTGCTTTTCCGTTTTGTTTTGCTAAAGTGCAATTGGGAAACTATTGAAAGGTAGCAACTGTTAGAGTGAACTGATCTGACTAGTATGTCTAAAACATCCATCTAGTTCCTGGAATAACCGGCAAAAGGGCAAGAATTTTTAAAGGGAGGCTGACTGGATGAGTGTCATCCTGGTTCTATCTATATTCTTGGTGGGTGCTTGATCATGGGGGTAGCAGCAGAAATAAAAATAAGTAAATGCATTGACCAGAGGGAGGGAGTTTCAAAGGTGCCTCCTTTGAGGTGAGTGAGACTTCCTGCCTTTGCACCTTTCGTTCAGTATCAAAATGAACAATATCATGTTAATATCCTGTACATCACAGGCATGGAAACTTTCATGTTCCACACAGTGAATAAACAAAGGAAAGTTCCAAGATACATTGCAGAATCATCCCATTTGTTCCATGGGATGTGGAGTTTTGAATGATTGTCACGGGACATATTTGGAAGAAAGGATGACTTACAGTGTTCCACAAGGAAGCCCTGTGGTCATCACCTTGTTGATGATGCTCTGAGTTGGAAACCAGTGGATCAAAAAGCTCATCCCGAGATCCCAAATCCAAGGAAAGGTACTAAAAGATTAAAACTGCTGTGGCCCAATAGAGAGGACATCCTCATGCTGCTAACGTTCTGAGAAGATAGAATCATTTTCTGGAAGAGAAGGCTGGCTTTGATACAGACCCCTGAGCACGAGAAGGAAGGTTTCATGCTTGTTACCTGTTTTGATGGCCTCTCATGTGAGTCAATATTTTTCCTCCATTGAGAATACTGTAAGATGGAGCCTTGGGAGCAGGTGGAGAATGTCTTTGTAGACAACATTGGAGCCACAGGCAGTCCGCCAGCCCCACACCGGGAACGGGCACCCACTAAGAACCCCAGACTATCCATCATTTACACAGATGCTGAGCAAACAATGTCCCATGTGGAGAAGCACATGGGTTTCTGTAAGTGTTCTCGCTTGTGGGAGAAGGGAGAAAATATACCCCTGACACATTCAGCAAACAGAGAGTTAAGCATTCCAGGCCATCTTCTCTAATGTGTAGGTAGTAAAAGAGTCAATAAGGTCACATCTGGCTGCATCTTCCTGACTTATTTGTATCGAACAGATTGCTACAGGGTGTTTCTTTCTAGTCTCATTATGTGTGTGTAATGCCAATTAAATAACAAGAATGAAAATTAAAAAGGAAAATATCTGCCCCTGTTGGGTTTAATCTCATTAGCGCAGAGTCAAATGATTAGTCCTAAAAGGGCTCCAACAGGCAGCAAAGACAGCATTAAAGTTGCAAATACCTTTACGTCAAGATGAGCTAATGAATCTGAATGGCTCACTTAGTTGAAGACACCAGAGCCATTCCTATAGTAAGTCCATATTATAGCTTCAGTGGCATTGTGTCTTAGTTGAACAGCAGGCAGATGACCAAAACATGTCCTACACTTCAAACCCGTAGTGTAGACTACTGTGTGCCAGGCATTTTAAGGACAGGTGTCATTTTTCCGTGGGTTGATTGTGAAACCTGGGAGATGCTCACAGTGCCCAGTAGCTTACGATGATCTTCAAGCATGAGACATTTTTTTCCCTAATTAACCAACCAGCCAGCTATAAATTTGTCAGCAGCACTGAGTAGCTCTCAGAGAAAAATGCAAAATGGAAAGGTCTGTCCAATTCCAGCCTCAGAGTGCATTAAAAATGAAAGGACAGAGCAGCTGGGAAGCACATCAGCTGACGCTGGTCCTCAGCTCAGCCTCAGCTAGAATACCAGACTGTCCGTCCTTCAGAAAGTCTGAGCAACGTCAGCCCCAGCTGTTTGAATCAAGATGATTCGAGAAGCAGCCTTGAAATGGTAGGCTATGCAAAACCTGGCCAGGCCCAGAGGGTTTTTCTCAGTGACACACTGACATGTCGCTTTACTTTCAAAGTGCTCTTATACCTACTCCTATTGTACCTTCACCCGAGAAGCAGTGAACACAGGTATCAGGCCAGTATTTCAGAGGGAGAAAGTGAGGCACAGATACGAACCCCAGCCATGTATATTGTCTTTAATTCATTGTCCCGCTGAGGTTCCAGGCGAAGGAAGCCAGGCACACACACACACACACATCAGTCTAGAGAAACCTTCACCTGGTATGCAGCATGGACATCACGCCCTCCCTGCCTGGTGCTGAAAAAAAGTACTTAATCTCCTCGGGATAGAGAAAATTGGATGTTTTTCCAGGTGAGGACTAATAAAAAATAAATTTCATGATCACATAACCCAGAGTTAGGCTTTAGGGGGGCTTCTGAATCCCCTAAAATTATATACAAAAGTGTGGGAAATGTGTGTGTGTGTGTGTGTATGTGTGTGAGTGATTTCATGAGGATAGCTTTGTCAGATTACCTACCTCCATGATATGGAAAGGTTAGTAATCCTGAACTCCACATGAGAAAGGACCCACGTTATTGTGGAGAGGCTGAAAAGAGAACTAGACCCTCCACCTTCTTGTGGAGTTAGGGGCAGTGGAGGGAGGAGGGCTCTATGTGAGGTGACAAGATCCTATACATCAACACTGGGACACGGTCAGCTAGTCAAAGTGATGGAAGCTGGGGAGGGCAGGACGCTCCCGGGGGGCACTGCTCTGCGCTGGGAAGGACATCGGGACACAAGGGTTGGACTGCGGTAGATATGCGTTTGCCAGTGTTAACCATGTGATCTTAGCCAAGGTATTTCCTATCGCTTAGGGTCAGTTCCCTCCTCTCAACAATGAAATAATAAAAATATGAAAAAGAAAAGAACCAGTCCCATCACTCAGCATTATTACAAGGATGCAGTGACACAAATCAAGACAAGTTCCCAGCAAATAGGAGACCTTTAATAAATGCTGGTCCACTTCCCCTTGCCCTGTTAGAGTGCCTTAAGACAAGATAATAAGAAGAAAAAAGAAAGGAAGGGAGGGGAAGAGGAAGAAAGAGAAGAAAGAAGAGAGGGAGGGAGGGAAAAAAAAGAAGTAACCCTGCCCCTGGGTGTGAAAATTGTAAGGAATTAAAACAAGAGACCAATCTGTGGCCTGAAGAGAGAATAGAGAGGAGACTCAGAGGCTTCCCAGAGTCAGCCAAGCAGTGGGCGGGGCCTCGGGTGCCGGACCGGCTCCCGCAGAGGGAACCTGCACAGCGGACTCGACCCCAAACCTCGGGCTTCCTCCTCCAGGGACCTTCCCATCCTCCCTCCCCAACTCCTGTTCCCACACAGCTTTTTGTTGTTGTTGTTTTCATGATTATATTCTGTCCCTCCCCATTTAATTATAAGGCTAAACATAGTTTGCAATTAAATAAGATCTATTACTTTAAGCAATAAAAGGTAATGTACCTGTATAAAATAATATCCATATCACAAGCCAACTGTCAGAGCAAAATAAATGAGGCAGCAAAGAGGCACCTGTAAATAATGCCACGTGGAACAGCCAATGCACAGGGATTGACACACTATCAGGGGAGGATTTCATCATAAAAGGATAGGATACGAGACAAGTGTCCTGACTCCCCATGCCAACCTGGGTGGCGGGTGGTGATCTAATACAGTACTTTCCAACACTCCCTGCTTTCTGTGCCCTGGATTCCCTAGGACAGTTCCGATTTTAAATCGCATAGTGTACAGCTCCCTTGAATTCCTTGCCAGAGCGGTGGAAACTAGAAGGTCCTTGACATTGGGCCTCACAGCAGTTGAAGGCCAAGAGGCTGCCCCTGGGTGGTTCTGACAATGAGAGAAATCTCACCTTGAAGACGGGGAACAGAGGGCGCAGAGCATGACAAGCAGTCCCGGCTTCATGGCACCTAGAGAGTAACACTAGGGCAAGATGCAGACCAAGCATGTGCTCACACACTGCTGGGGTAGAGTTCTTTCTTTCTTTTTATGGTAACTGATACACCATGCTTTTTTTGTTTTTGTTTTAAGAAATAAAGGTGCAGTTCTCCCTTTCCTTCCTTTTTCCATAATCTGGCAGTGATTTGTTCTGACCTATGTATGTTGGCAATTTTTACTTCATCTGCATATCTCTTAGTATTTATTACAGAAAATACTCAAACTGGCCCATCAGAAGACTCATGGATAAACTATGATCATTAGTCAATACCAACTAGCTTATTCAGAGGACCACAACAACATAAACTACTAGTAGCTAAGGTGCCTAGATTTATTAGAAGCAAAATAAGAGTTACATTCTTTCCTAAATATATAGTGACCCCTACTCTCCCAGCTCATACAAATGCATGGACACACGCTGACCTCAGAATTAAAGTGACCTCGAGATAGGCAATGTAACACTGTTTATTTCTCTGGTGACTGTCATGGGGACAGCAGAGGGACAAAGCCTAATAAGGTTTGGAGTGACTGGAGAAGAAGGAATCTGAAAGTACTGGAGTCCCCAAGAACTGCAGGGGGCGGGGGACAGAGGGCAGAATGGCGGGCGGGGTCTAAACACCAGTCACTGCAGGGGGTGTGAAGCTGACAAAAAACACAAACCAAGGCGGACGGTGCAGCCCGGGCCCTCGCCTTCCTACAGCCTCTGAAAATACTGCGGCCTGGGTTCTGTTTCTCTCTCCTCTTTGGGCTGCCCTGTTCCTGGCACTCTGCTACACCTGCATATTTTCTACCAGGTGAGCCAGAGAAATTCACTGTCTTAAATTTTGTTTGGTTTTGTTTTCAACACAGTACTCAGAAAGTTCCTGTCGGATCTATTCCGGGACCTGACAAGGGGAAATTTGACATGCAATGCTTTCTGATTTGGAAATAGATATTCTGAAGGTAAAAGAATGTTTTCTCCGTTGTACATAGCAGGTGCTAAGAACATAGTGACAGTCCTGGTGGGATGGGAGGCAGCTCTTCTATCGGAGCACACTGACATCAGTTCAATTATGATCTGTGTGGAATAAAAGAGGCTCCTTTGGACAGAATTTCAACAGAAATTCCACTCTCAGCAAACCTGCCATAGATTTGCCTCCAACAAGAAAATGATTGTGTCACGTTTGTTCGGCCAAGCAGTAGCAGAGAACAACGAGGTCTCTGTATACACCTGTGAAATAACACCCAGAAAATGCCAAAGCAGCTGGAGGACTTTAACCTTTAATGAACATTTTGAAGCTCTTCTGGATAGAGGGAATAACTTATGTGCCAAGTAAATAAAGGGAAATCTATCCAACGTGTAGCATTTGGGAAAGCAGCAGACAGGGGTCTCAGTAATGGGCTTTGGTCCCTCACGTAAGGAAACATAATCATTCCATGGCCCCTGAAAATGTTTCTGGGGTTACAAAGTCAAGCAACCACTAACAGATGTGAAGCTTGGTGGCCCTTGGCGGGACATAACAGCACATGGCTGAGGCTTGAGATCATGACGATCCCAACCACAGCGCTCCTGAGGCGCTTGCTCAAAGGCAGGAGTGACGGGGACTCCCCAACAGATGTGAAACAAGTGCTGGACATAAAACTTGAATTATTATTCACTTACTTACTTCTCAATTCAACTTTTATGAAGTAGACCTTTTAAGGCACAGAGAGGTTAAGTAGCTTGGCCAGGATCACACAGCTAGTAAGTGCCAGAGCCAGGATTCAAAGACAATCTGATAGTCTGATTCAGGGGTATTCTTTTATCCATTATACTATTTTGGGGTCATTCAGAAACACCAAACTTGCATTTAATCCTTTTTAGCATCCTGTGTATTCCTCTAAAGCAATCCTTTCAGAGGATAAACTGTGAGTAACTTTAAGGAAATTGCTTTAAAAAAATCTTATTTCCTTCTCTTGTTTATTCTTCCCAGGAGCACCATCTTCTAGAAGGGGAACATTGGAAATATCTATAAATCAGACACCTGAAGCAATCAGGCCTCAGACTGTAACATTATTAAATAATCTCAAGGTGGGTTAGTACTCCAACATTTAATGTTTCATTACCAGCAACCTGAGTCTCTACATAACCTTCTTTGGAACAAATATGAACACATTTCCCCCTGAAGTACAGTGTTATGTTTAACATGTATTGACTATAGTCCCATTTTATCCTACATTTCTTTCATCTGCAACGATGACCTTGAAATATAAAATGCATGTGCTCACTAGGGAACTGCAGGAAATTAATTCCCAGCGAATTTTGTCAATGACTGTCCGTCACTCTCTCCCTTAAAGGATTGTTCTGTTGTTGCACAGACACATCATTAAGCATTGCTGTGAAAGGAAATAGATCACATATTTCTATTTTGTGGGTCTCAAATCTAAAGGGAAATCAGATATTGCTTAGTATTGTCACAGTTGCATAATTGCCCTTAAAATCTAGCTATGAGTCGTGTTCCTTCCCGTGGTTTCTTGTGACCCAAGTCTTTTTTGAGCTGAGTATGTGAATACCCTCTCCTCTGGTTCATCTGTGTGACAGCTGCTCATAGGCTCTGCCATTATTCCCACATAGTGCTTCACAGATAGCACTGTGTATTTTTTTTGTTGTTTTTGTTTTTGCGAGAAAGAGAGAGAGACAGAGAGAGGAACAGATACGGACAGACACACAGGAAGGGAGAGAGATGAAAAGCATCAGTTCTTCGTTGTGGCACCTTAGTTCTTCATTGATTGCTTTCTCATATGTGCCTTGACCTGGGGGTCACAGCAGAGCAAGTGACCCCTTGCTCAAACCAGCAACCTTTGGGATCAAGGCAATGACCATGGGGTCACATCTATGATCCCACGCTCAAGCCAGCAACCTCAGGGTTTCAGACCTGGGTCCTCTGTGTCCTAGGCCGATGCTCTATCCACTGCACCACCACCTGGTCAGGTAGCACTATGCCTTTGTTAAGACTAAATCACTCCCAGGTATTATCTTCTTGAAGGCAAGAAACCTATAGTTCTTACAATGTTGATATACAAATACTCTGTACTCACTAAATAAAGATCGAATGAGTAAATTGTTTAACTGTGCCAACAATGGGTCAATGATATAGCAATCATTTCTTCCTAGAAGTCTGTGGCAATGCTGCAAATATGTGTTATGCTTTAATGCATCTCTATGTTTTTCTTTTCCACTCATGTTCTGCCAAACATAAGACAAGGAGCACAAAGTGCCTCGTATCAGCCTGCCATGATACAAATATTATCCAGGAGCAGGTGAGAGAAGTCACTCATCTGATTAAATATCCTCTTTAAAAATAATGACTCCTCTGAGTTCTCTGACCCAGTTATTCTAGCTTTGTCCCTTGTGGTTCAACTTTCCCAGACTGACCAGGCCGGAGCACAAATTCACAAGCAAACTGAGTCCTTAGCTTTGACTGATAGTCTTGGCTACCATCCTCGGGAAATAAACTCTTATCATAAAGGGTTCAAGGTGCCCACAAGAGAGTCTGTGAGGCAGACGGGACACTGTAGGAGGGAAGAGCACTCATAAAAGACACTTGGCACATAGGGAACAGATGGACCTGGATACTCTCCACCCTCCCAATTTATTCAAGAGAACACAGACAGTTTTGTAGATTCATCAGTAAATCCCGAGCTTCTGACCATCACAAAAGGTATATTAAATGGTTTAGCTGTTTCATTAAAAATAATAGATTGCACTCAATAACAGGCCCCAGAAAAAGGCAGGGATTTTTATTTAATCTAAAAGGATTGTTGTCATGGCTCTCACCCAATTATTAATTGATTATCTACAAACAAAGTCCAGACTCACCGACATTATTCCAAATGCCTGTTATACTGTGACTACAAGCTCAAATACAAATGTGGTCAGTAAGATTACTGCCCAAGTGCAGATGTGTGCTTTGGGGGCTGGGTCTCAAAAATTTTATTCTATAATTTTAAACATCACATACATTTTCTGGAAGATTAGAGTTTATCTATCCAATGAATTACTAAGGAGCATTCTTTACCATTCCCAGAATGCAGAGTGAATGGAAAGCAGAATACTGATTATAAACTTTTGTTTTAAGCCCCACTCCACCCAACAATAGTACCAAGCTTATTCAGGAAATACAAAGGACACAGTTTGATACTATGACATGGCCAGTGTTTGATACCAGGCAAGCTTCATATAAGCCGTCTGCAAATCACCACAATACTTGCCAACCTATATACAGCATTTCGAGGCTCTGATACAAGTATATCTGCCTTAATGAAGAGGGTAATCATCTAACCCAGTGGTCCCCAACCCCCGGGCCGTGGACTGGTACCAGTCCATGGGCCATTTGGTACCGGTCCACAGAGAAGGAATAAATAACTTACATTATTTCCGTTTTATTTATATTTAAGTCTGAACGATGTTTTATTTTTAAAAAATGACCAGATTGGCCCTGGCCGGTTGGCTCAGTGGTAGAGCATCGTCCTGGCGTGCAGAAGTCCCGGGTTCGATTCCCGGCCAGGGCACACAGGAGAAGCGCCCATTTGCTTCTCCACCCCTACCCCTCTCCTTCCTCTCTGTCTCTCTCTTCCCCGCCCGCAGCAAGGCTCCATTGGAGCAAAGATGGCCCGGACGCTGGGAATGGCTCCTTGGCCTCTGCCCCAGGCACTAGAGTGGCTCTGGTCACAATAGAGCGACGCCCAGGAGGGGCAGAGCATCGCCCCCTGGTGGGCAGAGCGTCTCCCCCTGGTGGGCGTGCTGGGTGGATCCCAGTCAGGCGCATGCGGGAGTCTGTCTGACTGTCTCTCCCCGTTTCCAGCTTCAGAAAAAGAAAAAAACAAATGACCAGATTCCCTCTGTTACATCACTCTTGACGCTTGTCTCGGTCACGTGATACATTTATCCATCCCACCCTAAAGGCTGGTCCTTGAAAATATTATTTTCTGACATTAAACCGGTCCGTGGCTCAAAAAAGGTTGGGGACCACCGATCTAACCTGAGAGCCTCCTTTCCTGACTCCCATGGCTGTAACAAGACAGGAAAGATCACCAGGGACAGGAACTCCAGCTGTGTCTGGACTCCTAAGGGGGAATCCAAAGAGGAACACTGATCCCAGTTTGTGACCAAGGGTGGCTGTAACTCACCTAACAATACTGCCAGCAAGATGAAAGCTTACCAGTTAATTACCAGCCTGGCTTCTGCACTTAAAGGGACTCTAGTAGACAGAACTAATTAAAATTAATACTTATATGGTAATTGTGAGGAAAAGGGGGGGAGGGAAGGCTCAAGATAAATTCTACAATGGACGAAAAAAGCCATTTCAATTCTTCGTGTCAGCCTTCCTCTCTGGACCACCAGCAGAAGTGTACTGACAGGCAGCCTTTCCAGGAAGGCAGACGCATGGGCTGGAAAGGGAGCGGATACAGAAGCTCGCCGAAAGGATTTCCTGAACTCCTGGCTGTGGGATCAGAAGTGGTCAGAGACACTGAACTTGTGAAGATGGGGCCATTCTAATTTGAAGTGCTCTGATGCCAAAAGTGGGAAATTTTGACTTTTCTTCTGGTGGGTGACCTCAAGAAATCAATTTAATTTAATTTCTCTGAGCCTCAGTGTTTTCATCTGTAAAATGAGAAGGGAACAAAAGAGAAGGATCCCTCTCTGAGATCCCGTCAGTGGTGTGAGTCTGTGATACCATATCTCAGAGATGCAGACAGGAGCCAAGAATAAGTTGGAAGTCACAGATGCAAAGAATGGTCACCCCTTTTTAAAAAATGCTCTGCCTTTCCTTGAAAACAGTGGCAGTGTGTCACGTTGTATTCTTTATCAACAGCATCCCCAGCTTCGTACTAATGTGTGACCTAGAGATATCGGAGTTTGGTTTTGTTTTCAAAAATATCTTTTGCAAAGTGATAAATGGAAGGTTAAAATCATGCATTTGGCCTGACCTGTGGTGGCGCAGTGGGATAAGGCGTCGACCTGGAACACTGAGGTTGCCGGTTCGAAACCCTGGGCTTGCCTGGTCAAGGCACATATGGGAGTTGATGCTTCCTGCTCCTCCCCCTTCTCTCTCTCTCTCTCTCACACACACACTCCTCTCTAAAAATCAATAAATAAAATATTTTTAAAAATCATGCATTTGTAAGGGGATAAATGGTGATGGATGGAGTCTTGACTTGGGGCAGTGAACACACAATACAGTGTACAGATGATGTGCTGTGGAATTGTGCACCTGAAACCTGTAAAGTTTTGTTAACCAGTGTCACCCCAATAAATTCAATAAAAAACCTAAAACTACTTTATTATAATGCTACATCTGTTTTCTCTCTAGATTGTAATAGCAGATTCTGATAAAATGCAAATCCTTTCCAACACAGCAAAAATTGTCCTAGCACATGATTCCAGTTCAGCAAAATAACTTTTCAGTTAACGCAATCAACAGTTCAAATGCTGTAGAGATGTTTACCTGAAACATGTATGCTCATTGAGCAATGTCACCCCAGTAAGAGGACAGAGGGAAAGGGGATGATAGGATGAGATAAACCTGAAGGGAAGGGGGGAGGTCACTATGGGGAGGAGGCAAGGGAGATGTTGAGGGGAATATGGGGGGGATTCCTTGGGGTGACACTAGAATCTATGTAAACACAATAAATTAAAATCAATTAAAAAGAAATAAATTAATTAAATTTTTTTTCTCAAGTTAATAAAATACCTAATGCCAGCTAAACAGCTCTACATGACCGTATCATAGGATAATAAGAAATGTATTGGATACATCATGGCTACAGGTGACAGAGGTAAAGATTTTTTTTTACTTATTATCTTTTAATTGTTCATTTATTACTCATACATACTCACGTTTATACATTTGGATAATATAAAAAGAAACAGTGAAGAGTTAAGTCTCCTCCTTCCTGTGTCCCACCCCCCCACTAGATACGCCCCCAGGGGCGGCCTCTGTCAATCGTCTCTCACCTGACCTTCCATAGATACAAGCCATGTGTATATACTGGACTCTTCTTGTTAAAATGCAAATGTTAGCATATTTTACCACTGTCTTTCATCTTTTTAAATTCAAAGTTATATCTTGGTTAGTGTGCCTAATCATTATATGCTTCAACTTCATTATTTTAAAGGCACATACTCAGTTTTATAGCTAGACATACTTAATAAAATTGGTTCCTTATTGATGGGCGTTGAAGTTGTCTCCAACCTCTATTATAATCGTTGCCTAAATAAGTGCCTTGGGACATACTGCTCTGTGCGTGTGAGAAAGTATCTACGGGATGCAATAGAGAGAAGTGCTGGGCTGCAGGCATACGTATCTGTGACTGTTAGAGACACAGAAAACTGTCTCTGGGAAGGTTATACTCGTTTATGTTCCTCTAAAGGAAGGGTGAGGGGGCTGTTCCCCCATCTCTGTCAACGTAGTGTACTGTCAAAGAGTTTCACTATTTTACCTGGATGAGGAATGAAAAAGAATTTCTTGTCATTGTGTTGCATTGAAATGTGCTTATTATGAGAACAGTTGTTCATTTCTTATTGTGTTCAACATCTTTGAGTTAACAGTGGTGGCCAGAGGACTGTCTTGCTGACCTCCAGCAAGTATAATTAACCAAGGGACACAGCTGCTGTCCTCTGCTCCCAGCCCGTGACTAAGTATGGCAGGCCTATTCCATGGGACTCCTCGGTTGGCCACTCTGGCTCAAGGACTCCCCAAAAGTCTTGCAGAAGTTTCCCCTAGACTGCATGATGGTTCTGGACACTTTCACTCAAAGTTCCTTTCCTCTCTCCTTCACTCAGCGTCTGACTCACATTGTAGTCTGAGACTTGTCCCAGCTTCTCTCCACTCTTTTCTCCTTTGCTTTCCAACACATTTCCCCCTGCACATTTAATCCTGTGTTGGTATCTACGCCTCAGAGGACCTAGTCTAAAACATTCACTGTTCAAAGCCTTTGCATCTCATTGTATTCCTGTATTGAACTTTTCTTTATTGATTTTTAGGTATCCCTAATATTATAATGGGTTAGCCCTTCTGTCATGTGTTCCAATCATCTTTTCTTAGTTGGTCTTTGATCTATGGCTTAGTTTATATATTCACTATGTCAAAGAATGTCTAGGATTTCTGAGAAATATATGGGAGTCTCTATAAAGGTGTAGAAATAACTTCTCTTTGTCTGGAAACCTAGAGCCAAAAAGTTGTAGGCCCTACTCACATCTGTGAGAGTAAGAACAGAAGACTTACAGCAGTTGCTGGTCTGGAAAAATTCTGAACCCCCCTGGGCAGGCATAGCAAGGGTCCCTCACACTGAGGGCGGAGTGTGCTCCTTGAACAGGCCTCGGTGATGCACCATGGGAGGAGTTCTGCAGCCCTTAACCTCGGCAGACCCTTGGCTTTTTCTTTTCCATTGTCCTCCTTGGAGATCTCTAATTAAGGTGCTGAAGAACATACCCTCAATGAGGACGGAGCAGCTTTCCCTGTCCACTTCCACCCGAAAGTTGTTTTAGGTCTTTAATAGTCATAGTTTTCCCTTAGTGTGGGCTCGTCATTCTTTTGATAATACTACCCTCCTAAAAACTTTGTTATTATTTGAGGCCTGCCAGCTTCTTATGCCAATAGCCATGTCCATGGTTCTCTTCTAGACATACTCCTTAGACTTACTGAGTTTCTTTGCTTTCTCATCCCCTGGCCTCCACCTCCTTCTGTCTCTGTCTCTGTCTCTCTCTCATCTTGATTGTGCGGACTATAGGCTTTTCAGATTTCAGAGCCAGAGCCACAACTCTAGTCTCCTTTCCCTGAGCCATTGTGTCCCATCGGAAGGACTTTTTGGGGACTGCCTCATCAGGTAGACCCTCACCCCAGACACTTTAACCCATCCGAAGGCTTTAACAATATATAACAGGCATGCTCTTGATTTGTTATCTGCCATGAGGATAAGTCTCAATCAGCCCTTGTTGCCCGTTTTCTCCTTTACTAGGCGGCTGGAGAACAGTTGTCCCTTCCAAGCTCACAAGGCTCCAAATGTTCAGCCTCCCTCTGTTCCTTCTCATTCCTGCATCAGCCAGCTCTTTTCTGAGCTTGCTAAGCACAATCTATAGTGACCAACTCACACTGAGAATGAGGTTCTGTTCCCCAACCTCTTTTCCTAAGGTTACTCATTTATGAGATAAGTGCTTCCTCTTTCTGGGTGCTAAATTCTACATTAAATGCATTAAGTTTGGTTATGCTATGAGAACAAAATCTCAATGCCTTAACAAAAATCTTTATTTTGCCTCATATGACATGTTTGATGCAGGTTGGCAAAGACACTCTACCTATCATTGTCACTCAGGGATCAAGCCAACAGGGCTTCATCCCAGCAGGCACCGCAATGATGACAACAGGAAGAGGGAAATACGGAGGACCACATGTTTCTGCCTGGAAGTGGCGCATATCATGCCCAGTCACATTGTATTAGTCAAGTAAGCCACAAGGTCATGACTAACAAATGGGGGAATGTACCTGTCCATTTTCACACGCAAGGAGAGCTGGAAATACTCTGTGAACTACAATAATTGTCTCTTTCTGTTCATTCTCCTCCTCCCTTCCTCTCCTCCTCAACCTCACACCACTTCCTCTTCCTTATTCTCCTCCATTTCCCCCCAGCTAACTATTTCTCCCGAGAGGCTTGATTTGACTTTAATATAACCTTACACCTCTGCCAGCCCCAAGTTCCCTCCACTCATATAAACAGCCTTGCAGTTCAGCGCACCAGAAGCAAAAGTCCTAGAGTAAAAGGTATCAAAAGTTAATATGGACAGGTTGGAATTTCACTTAAAGGAAACCTGCAATTGGGTAGTTTGGTCAGATTCCTGGAAGGAAAGGATTCACGAGTCCACTGTGTGAGCCAAGAGTGAGAGTGCTTTCCATTGGCACAGAATCTGCCTCCCAACCCTCATGAAAGTGGAGGTTGTTTGGGCCATCCTGCCAAATCCAAAGCTATGATGGATGAAATGTGTACTGGCAGATGCAGGTATTTGCACAATTATCCCAATGAGCTAATCACAAGCACACAGGAGTGCTTTCAGTTATTGCTTTCAGCCAGAAACAGTTAAGGCTCAAGGTAAACTAATCAGGTTTGGCAGAAACGCTATCTCGTTCAATAAGATATCACTATTCCAGGTGACCTGTTTGACCCACTGATAAAAAGATCTCCTACTTACCTCTGAGAGAAGAGGTTTCTATTAAACTTTTAAAAGATTTACCCAAAGACATTTTATTACTTAAAGTACTACCTTTAGATCCACAGAGACTTGGGAACTTTGCAATCAAATTCATTTCAACTCAGCAAGAGATCAACTTCGGGGTGGCCCTGTTGTAGATTTCACGTGTTAGCCTGTAATACAATGTTATAGCACCATTGCTTACATCCTCTTAGAACAAGGTATTTGCCAAGACAAATAACTCAGGCACTAGTCTTGCTTGTTCTATAAAGTCACGGTTTTTAGAAATTGAACTTCTCTAAGATATGATTTCTACAACTGCAAAGCTTATTAGTTTTACTGGATGGTCAGTAGAGTGCATCCCAAGTTCATTTTCTGTGACTCAATATATACTGGCGCACCCGATAACCACAATTTTAGCATTTGCACCAATCTTACCCCAAATTGTGTCATAAAAGTATCAAAGTTGAAGCGCTTTATAATTTGTTTCAGTTAGTCAAAATAAACTTTTAAAAGACTTTATAATACTTTCTAAGCACTATTTTTAAGAACAAAAAACATCACCATCATCCCAGCTCTCCTTTCTACCCACCCACACCCATACCACTGAACCAGTTTTGTATTGAATTTGCAGACTAATCTGGCTTTATTTTGACAAGTTCTGAATTTTATAATCATCTTCCTTGATCTCTCATTTCTGGGCTACCAGCCAGAACGTGAACAAGATATGTGAAGGGGCATTTCCTGAGGTGATTGCTGAAAGTTTTTCAAAGTGATCATGGGTGGCTTGGACTGCCTCAACTTCAAAACCACTTTTTCCTGTTTTCATGCTTGATTTTGTGTGTCACTGACCAGCATGTAGGAGAACCGAAGTCTTTCAGCTGTGCTGGGTGCAGCTTATGTTCCTCCCAGCCCTTCTCTAGAACCCTCTATGGGTCAAGCTCTGCAGTAGACAATGCCCTTCACTTTACAAATTAACCTCTACCATATTCAAATCTAGATAGCAAACACTCACAGTTCTTCCTTCTCGCTGCCACACTCCACTCCACAGACACGGCCTCTCCCGAGTTCTGAACCAGCCCTTACCTCTATGCCTTAAATAAGACTCTTTAAATAAAATATTTACTTAAACAAATCCCTTTAAAATTTGTCCTCATTTCTTTAATGAGGTTGACTTATTTTCTCTAGATTTATCCAGAAAAATAATCATGGCTACACATCTGGTACTTCAGTTACTATAAACTCTTACTCCCACCTTATAGGCATATATTTTATTATATGTTTGAGACAGAAAACTCTGCAACAAGAAGGTATTTTTCTTAGCTACTTTTTTATTGTTTGGATAGGTAGTCATCAGAAAGAATGCATGGTTATGGCATAAAAATTTGTATATTCAAATTTTGTGGTAAGCTTGGTGAACTGAAGAAAAAAAGGGAGATCGGAGAAGGGATACTTTTGCTACTCAACAATCCTTTACACCTAAAATTAATAATAATAAAGCCTCAATATTAAGACCACTAAAATTCTTTTTGAACAGTATTCTTACATATTTTTAAGGGCATTCAATTAAAACTAGATGTAAAGAAGTACAAATATCTAGACTACTATTAGGTTTTTTTTATTCTTCTTCTTGATTTTAGAGAAACAGAGAGAGAAAAGGAAGAGAGAGGGAAACATTCCTCTATTGCTCCACTTACTTGTGGGTTCATTGGTCACTCCCCATATGTAGGGGATCAAACCCGCAACCTTGGAGTTTCCAGAGGATGCTCAGTCTAACCAACTGAGCAAACCAGCCAGGGCCTATTTATTAGTTTTGTTACTAAGCCTTAGTGGCCAGCAACAAATACCACTTTTAACCCTTGGGTCCTATTCCGGCATGGGCAGACTCCACTTTTAACTTGCTCTGAATTCTTCTAACCTTGGAGACCAAACTGTCCCAGGTGTGTCCAGGCTTCCAGTTCCTCTTGAACGTTTTACGTCAAAACCCCTTACAAGTTGCTTTCATAATGTTAAATCATCCTTCTCTCCAGCTTGGTTCTTTTTATTTTTAAAAGGCTACTAGCTGATTTAAAATGAGTTCTAAATGAGGTGTTAAATTGCCTTCATGTGGACCAGCAGTCACCAGAGAGAGCATGCGCAATGCCCATGCCCAGCCAGCGTGGGAGCCACGCTGAGATGAGCGCTCCGGGGCGCCAGACTCCGTGCGCAGGTGGCCGTGCTCTTCGCGGAATACCGTGCTCTTAGCTAGTGTTCCCGTCAGCGCCAGACTGGACGGCCTCTCTGTGGTAAAGAGAAACAGAAGCCAAGTTGTGTGCCCTTACAGTCATCAGCATGAACTCTCAAGATCGCCATTTTTATAAGCACAGTTATTTCCATTTCTTTTCATCTCAGTTATTTGTAGCTAGACTAGAGCTTGTTCTTTTTCTGATTTAGATTGAGTAGGTTCTTACCACCATAAACAAAAGATTAGATGCACAATTGCTTTCTATAAGAGTTTGGGGTTGTAAAAGCAAGCTTTCTAAAACTTCATGCTTAAAACTACAATGTCAGGAATTGGAAGTCTCTGAACAGTGACATTATGACCTCAGCACCAAACAAGGACTCCCTGAGCCTTTCCACCAACTCTCAGATGTTACTGGAAGTAGTCCTCCAGTATCCCTGACATTTCTCTCCTGTCAAGGATGCTAATCAGAGAAACCCCTGACCTCTAGCTGGCCCAGACTCACACTACTCCCGGAGACTGGTAAATTTGGGGAGCACAGGAAAGATGCTGGACTCAGCCACACCCTTCTTTATAGAGTGGGCTTTGTCTGAGGAGAGCACACGTTCTCCTCTGCTCCCCACGGCACATGCTGTGCAGTGCCTATACTGCAGGGAGAAGCTTCCTCCTGCTAATGCTAACTTGAACCCAAGGGTTGGCAACCTCATCCTGGTGTTCAATATTAACCTTCCATTTAGCTAACGGACTATGAAACATATCTGCTATATTGTATTATATTTTGTTCTCCATATTTTCTGTGTACCCCCCCATCTGTCTAAAACAGAAAAGAAAGAAGTTTTGTTTTGGCTTTCTTTCTTTTTCTCTTTTTAGTGGTGAGCCCAATTTATGTGGCACCATGTATAATTAGACTTTCAAAGGAAAAATATGCATGTATTAATAGGCTTGGAGACTTTACAGATGCCTGAAAATAAATATACATTGTTATAGTCTAATAACCAGATGCATTCACCTTGCAAGGAGATTGTCAATAAATTGCGGACTGCTACGGACATTACTCAGCACTAGTATATTAAAAACCCAATAATACTATACAGATGATCTATACTTTAACTATAGTGTATTACAGAAAACCAGTATACAAAAGAATCGATTTAAAACAGATACTTTCCCACAGAGATAATGTTAGAGATGGAAGTTGTAATCCTACCTAAAAGACAATATGGGATAAATCAGAGACCTTATTGACAAATATCTATTCAAATATTAATTCCAAGAAAGTGCAGGTTAAACAAGATCCTTTGGAGCTATTTTTAAAATATAAAATATGACTCATATAAAACATGAGTCATAAGATGTTTCTTTCAACATAAACATTTTCCTTAGTCAACAAATCTTGGAGAAAACATGATGCTATTATTTCTTCTCTCGAAGCTTAACAATGTCCACTACTATATTAATAGTCCTATGAAGCCTTGTTTTATTTGTTTTAATCCCACATTCATCAAATATGCATAATTACAGGACATTATTTTCAAGTAGCACCAATTAATTTTCATGGAGCACACTTTGGGAAATGCTATTTTATAACAGCAAGTGTTATTAAAATGTAGCACCTGGATTTCATAAGGAATGTGGACAGCACATCGCCCCTTTCTCGGCACCCTTGGGGTCATGTGAAATAAAGGGAAGGGGACCAAGCTCACAAACTCCAGTGAGTTTAAGTAGCATAAAATTTTACGTATTGCACACATCAAGCATTACATTGTGGAGCTCTATGCACACAGATTACCTGGGCATTTCTCATGTGTAAAGCCCATTCACATTGCCTGCAATCACTAAGGCTGGACACTCGAGAGGAGACTTAGCTCTGTCTTCCTAGGACCTTAACTGTAGTCCTGGAGTCAGACTAAGCCGAGGATCAGCCCCTTCCCAAATGAGCCATCATCTTTTCTCCTCACTGCCACCGCAACGGCCTTCCTGCTTGCTCAGATGATCATTTCTCAACTTCCCACCCTCTGAATGGTGACAGGCAATGAACAAGTTGTTAGTTGTTTAACTAGCTCTCTATTACAGTGGAATTTCTTTAAATTCTACTCTTGAGTTTCGTTATCTAACCTTAGAGCCAGTTCCCAAACTGGGCACACGAGGCACCCTAGGACTCCGCTGTGATCTCAGGTGTTTTTAATTTTCAAGGACACCATTGTGATGACATCTTTCAGACATCTTCCAAACTCTTAGCCTGAGATAGTTCACAATTTCAACATTAGGCCACAGTATATTCCTTTTGATGATGGTCACCTCTCTGTAAACTTAAGTTTGGGCAGTTGCTATGATAAAAAGCAACTATTTTATGAAAATCCACATGGAATAGGAAGTGAACTTGGTTCAATCTGATTTTAAAGTCTGAGAAACTGGCAAGACCAACAGGGTACACACCTTCCATCAGTAATTAGTTGTGGTTATTTCAAAATAAAATTTTAAAAATTTGTATTATTTTTCAAATGACTATGAAGTTGTTAGGTATGACTACGTCAGTTGTTTGTACCTGCCTGCCTGACAAGCAGAACTGTTGTGTATTTCTTGTGGCCAACGTGTGCTGTGCAACGTACCGGAACCCTGAGGGCGCCTCCATCGGAGAAAGTTTGAGAACTTCTACCTCAGAACTCAGAAGTTGACAGCAAGAAAATATAAAGGAGAATTCAGCCTAGGCAAGAAACACCTCCCTACAGACTTTTTAAATCTCCCCCTATAAAAAGTTACTATAGCATTGCAAAAAATCTGAAAATTATATATATCAAAAGATAACTCTCTACTAACACACTGAAACTAAGCCAAAAAAAAGTGCTTTTTAAATTTATTTTTTACGATGTATCCTTATGTAAGAGAAAGCAATTAAATGCATTCTCCATTTTATGAGTTTGAAGAAGAAATAACACAGATATAAAGACCCACGTTTGATGCTTTGGAGATGAGAAACCAGTGAGAAGACGGATCGTCTCTGATGAACAGAAGCTGAGAGAGTCACAAAATGCTACAGCTGATATGATATCTGTCCCCTGTGACCCATTTCTGTTTCTCAGTTCTCTTCAGGATCACAGTTATACGTGCCACTCAGACAGCTATAACCATAGTCCACCAGGAGAGATTACCGTCTCTTCATTCTGGGCCACATTTCTCCTTAGAGAAAGTCTGCCTGGGTTTGTGAAAGATGACACCCTAGAACCAAGCACTGGGGACCAGGAAGCTAAGAAGCTATTTCCGCCATTCATTGTAGCTTTTCTATTTTGTCCAGATACGCAATGCATAGATTTTTATTCTTCTTTAAGTCCTTGGGGTTAAAGTGATAAAATAACCTAAGGAAAACAGAAAGAAGCAGCTGTACATTGTTGTAAATCATCCTGCGAACCCACTCAAGCCATAACGATGTCTAAATACCTGCCATGATGTCCCCTGAAGGTGTGGACCTTAATTACTTTCTTTAGTAGTCACTTGTTTCTATTTTCCAGCCTATTGTTTTTTCTTCCTTACCCCGCTTGTTGCCCCCTCCCCAAGGGCTGCTCCAAGAGCCACCCTTCACCCCTCATCCCGGACAATCTGCAAATCACCACCTTACACTACAGTCTTGCTTCAAAGATTAACCAACATCTACTATAAGCATTCGAAATCATCAAATTGAGTCCTGCGTCACAGAGTATTCATAACTGTTAGGAGTTTTTCACATCATCTTATAATTCATCTTCTTGATTTTTCAGATAATGAAAATGGGTAACCTAAATGCCTTCCTAGGTTTACACAGATTTGGGGAAATGAAGCATAGAATATGCTGCTTCTGTCTTGCTATAGAATATATTATACTTTTAAAAAGTCTCTGAATAAGCACAAATATATACCAAATATTAATGCAATGTTTGGGTCATGAATACACTGTCAAAGCTCCAGGGGGTTTAAGAGGCTTCAATACAGCTCCACAAAAACACCATCCCATTCCTCTAAAGTGATCAGGGCCCCATCACTCTTTCTGACCTGACAGATATGATGGAGTGATGTGAGAAGATAGATGTACACATGGAGTAGGTCAGTCTCTGTACTGGGCAGGTACGTCTCCTGGTTGAAGGACTGCTCAAGATTTCTAAAGGAAATCCTCCGGAGTTGTCCATGGAAATGAGAGCTAGCCTAGTCTTTATGAACAAATATGGGGAGTGCGCCCTCTAGTGACAGCTGTCCAATCTGCAGGACAAGTCAAGTGGGAACAGCTACCCTGCTTTGATGGCCCTTCATGGTGGAAATCTTTCCATCAGGAACTGTTTACAAAAGTGCCTATGATCTCCTGGCCCCAGAAACACCCATAATATGATACATTTCTCTCAGGGATGTGCTGCTAGGAAGGGGGATCTACAGCTATTCTCTTCCCAGGACCTGTGGTCTAAAAGTGACTTTAGATACAGAGAGAATTCTCCATCACATCTACCCAAGACATTTTTTCCTATGCCTGTCAATCCCTTTTTTCTTCTCTCTTTCTTTACTGATACTAAAATAGTGCCTTCAAAGTGCCTAGAAAAGAGCTGATGCACAGCAGACACTCAACCAGAATAAACTGTTCTCTCTTTAGTTTCCAGAATAGGCCTTGATAGCACATATTTCCAGATCTGGAGTCAAAGGTCTTATTATTAGTCAAAAGCTATTATTAGTTAGTAGCTTTTGACTAATAATAATATCTGACATTAATTGAACATTTACTAAACGCATGCATTGTTCTAACTACTTTATATATACTAATTTGTTTAATTGCCACATCTAGTAGAGGTTGGTATAACTTTATTTTTATTTTATTTTATTTTTTTGGTATAACTTCTTTTTTTTTTTTTTTTTTTTTTTTTTTTTTTCATTTTTCTGAAGCTGGAAACAGGGAGAGACAGTCAGACAGACTCCCGCATGTGCCCGACCGGGATCCACCCGGCACGCCCACCAGGGGCGATGCTCTGCCCACCAGGGGCGACGCTCTGCCCACCAGGGGGCGATGCTCTGCCCATCCTGGGTGTCGCCATGTTGCGACCAGAGCCACTCTAGCGCTTGAGGCAGAGGCCACAGAGCCATCCCCAGCGCCCGGGCCATTTTTGCTCCAATGGAGCCTTGGCTGCGGGAGGGGAAGAGAGAGACAGGAAAGTGCGGTGGAGGGGTGGAGAAGCAAATGGGCGCTTCTCCTGTGTGCCCTGGCCGGGAATCGAACCCGGGTCCTCCGCACGCTAGGCCGACGCTCTACCGCTGAGCCAACCGGCCAGGGCAGTATAACTTTTTTAAAATTAAATTTTTATTTTTAATTTATTGTGTTGAATGGTTTCAAGTGTCCCACTCGATACAACTCCCTCTACACACTGCATTGTGCCCCCCATGCCCCATGGAAAGTCTCTTTCCACCCCCATTTCCTCCCCCTTTGCACCCCCTCTCCCTTCCTCCACACCCTCCCCCAACTGTGACACACAAAAATTAAATAATTTTCCCAAGGCCATGCAACTAACAAGTGCTGGAACTGGGATTTGAACCTACAGAGTCTGCCCCTCAAGCTCACACACGTAATTATTACACTAAGCAGACTTTCCAAATTCCTCTTTCCATGTAGGCAGAAAAACAAACAAACAAAAAAGCTTATGCTTTAGACCCTCTTAGGAGGGAAACAAAGAATTTGGAAAAAATAATAAAATGGTTAAGCAGCAGATTGAAAGGATGTTCCTGTTAATGTTGACACATTACTTATATGAGGGGCCCCAAAGTACATATAAAATACACAATTCTACTCTATCATAATTTTGACAATTCTATATATAAGTTAGTAGTGATAATAAACATTAATCCAACAACTGACTAGCAATAATTTTTCTTGCCTTTATATAATTCATACAGCATTCTAGAATGCATGCTTTCACAATGTTTTCAATGCCTATTTATTATTAAAAAATATTTCTACATAAAATAATAAATTATTATATGTGGTTTTGTCCAAATCTTTAATTTTTTTATTTTTCCTAAAAGAAAAGTTAGATGTGGAATTATTTCCCAATGCATATTTATCACAGAAGGTTTTATGCTTACATGATTAATTTAGCATCTAGAGTCATACTTTGAGAAACATATTGATTTTTAATTGTAAATACTTAGCATTAGAAACGTTAGTAAAGGCTTAAATTCATTCATTTAATTCTGTCATAATCTGATGAACCATAGCTTAAACAACACTTAATCAAATGCATTTTAATTCATGACACCTAATTCTCCCATTAGACTTAAAGAAGTACATAATGCAAAATGCAGGCATAGGCTACCTCTGATGGACATTTTTTACTACCGAGTCATCAAAATAAAGGCCATCCAGGGTTCAGAGTCCCAGCAAATATATGTGCATTTAATAGTAATGCCACCTGGCATTTATATCCTGCATCTCGCTTCTCCCGCTTTTGCAGACACCCAGTGGGCACCGCAGACATGGCGTACCCTGAACGTCATGCCCCTTTTCTTCGAGATCTCCTCACCCTCCATCTAATTTGACGTCACTAGCTCTTAGGCAGAAACCTGCCTGTCAAATACACTTCACCCTCCAATCACTGATTGTGTAGCCCAATGTGGTGGAACTCACAGGTCAGCAACAGCTAACAGTCATGTCTCCCTAACAGCCCCAAACCTAACTCCTCCTTGCAGATCTACTGCATCTCTGCTAAGATGCTTACAATTTCTACATGAGTTACTGCAAGGCCCGCCGAGGCTCCTAGGCTCCCTGACTCTGGTCTTACTCCAACTGATACGTACACAAAGTGATAGCCCTTTCCATGGAAAATATTGACACCAATATATATATCTGCCCAACACTGAAAAAAAATGTGCAACACAATAAAACAGATAAGGAAAAGTTAGTCTTTAACTCACCACACACTTCAGTCCACTTCCTATAGGCTGGTTTTTCTATCTCCATCCCACACAGGTTTTCTTTCTTTGAGGCAAAAGAGAAACAAACATCTGAGTTGCATTTCTTGGTCTTAACCACTCCTAGCATGGATAAGAGGGCTGGTCAGGTGAGTGCATGTCTAATAGCCAGAATACCATCCTTTCAGAACGCACCTGTGGTGCCACTTGTCACTTGTGGTGACGGGAATTTCATCTCCCTCTTAGGCATAGAACATTCTCAGTTGAAGTGACAAGAATGGCTTTTCTCCTTAGGAAGAAGTCTCTAGGCTTTAAGGAGAGAGCACTTGGATCTGGGAGGCACTTTCCTAAATAGGTAACATACACGGTGGTGAGATACACAGGCCCTGAGGTTTGTGTCTTGGCTTCATCGCCCATGCGCTCTGAGATCTTCAGCAAGTTACTCAACCCCGCTGTGTTTTGGTTCCTTGTCTACAAAGTAGGGATGATAATAATAGCTTTCTTCATAGAGTTGATATGATGATTTAGTGAGTTAATATTCATAATGCACTCATAAAAATGCCCAGCACATACTAAGTATTATTAAAATGTCTGTTAAATACATTTTTAAATAGCCCATGACACTAATTATATAAACACATACCTTGACTGAATGTGTCCCTACTCAGCTTGACTTCCACCTCCTCCTCCACATCCTAACTTGTAAGTATCGGAACTACATGCAGAGACCACAACTTACCCAGTTCATCATTTCGTCTTAGGGGTAAAAATTTCAGTGTTTGGATTTTAAATTAAGTGTATGATCAAGCATTAATAGCGTGACAGTGGTCAACCTTAATATGGGAAATATTTTTACAAAGAAATTTTCATTCCATTTGGGGCTGTGAACAATTATTTATTATGTATTAAGTTTTAGCTCTGCAAAGCAACAGCAGATTGATGAGCTGTTGGGGCCTGAATAACTCTTCAGGTTGAAAGATGCCTTTGGGTTGCATTTATCACTTAGCCCGGAAGTAGAGAAGACAGCAGAGCCTTGCTCCTGTGATGTCCTGCACAGCCAGCCAGCCCAGCCCGCACCAGCTTGCCCTTTGTGGAAGAGAGTTTTCCTGAAACCTCCCTGTTAAAGAGTTCCACAGGGCTCCTGTTCTTTCTCTTCCTCCTCGCTCCTCCTCCGTCTGACTGTTGTATGGGGTCACTTATAAGGAGAAATTGCCAGCACCCCTCACACCTTAGGTTACCCTTTCCATAAAAGTGTTAAACACTGGCTTTAAAAACTGACACATGTGTACTTTCTGATTGGTGACTAACTATTTTTATAGTGAGATGATACTTATTTTCATTTATCCAGCCCTCTGCTAGACTCTGAGGGTACAGGAGTGGATAAGATAGACATGGTTTGTGCCTTCACAGAGCCCCTATGTTCTGCTAGGTGGGACAGATAAAACATGCTATCATACAGTAATTAACAAATAATGATTAAATTACACAGTGGAATCAAATGGAAGTCTAGAGAAAAACAGAAGAGAACTTAAGTAGAGGACAGGTACTCATCCTTGGCCATCATATTAGGATCTCCTGGCGAGCTTTTAAAACTCCCAAGTAGCACCCAGATCAACTAAAGAGTGTCCGGGAGCTAGGATCAGGCACCGGCTTATAAAGCTTCCCAAATGGTATTAAAGTGAACCAAGATTGAGAATCATCACTTTCCTCTTCTAGAAAAATACTACAAAGCCACACCTTTATGATTAAATTTAACTTACTAATACTAGTTGTGTGACCTTAAACAAGCGATTTATCCTCTGCATACTTCGATTTCCTCATTTGCAAATGGTGTAGTATAATATCATCTTTTCTGACTGCTGTGTGAAATAAGAGGACGCATGCCAAGTGCTTATCACAGCAACCTCCACCTCGAAATTGCTCCATAAATGTCAGCCATCCATACTACTGTTGCTTCTGTCATTGCTATTGTTGTTGCTACTTGCTCTACTTCAGTGGATGGAGATTCCTTAGGTCCTCAAGCAGCCCAACCACACAAACTCAGCACCTGCACTTTGGCAGGATTTCCTCGGACCTTTAACAATCTCCAGAGATTTACCTTCAGATCTCTCCTGTTGCTCTACCTCCCTGGCACCATTTTTTCTCCTCACACATTCCCTTCTTGCCTTTACTAAATGGATTGCCACCCTCTACTCAGAAGACACAGGAGAGAGTCCACGATCTCCTTGGGGCCAGGAGACACTGTGAAGCTAGCCCTCCCCCGCCCTTATCCTGTCCAAGTCGCTGGCAGCTGACCTTCCTAACTCACTCTAGAATTTTCTTCCCTAACTAAAGCCCAATGGCCATTGAATCTATTTCTTTGCTAATAAGCTGAGCAGTTTTCCACTTTTCTTTCTTAATCTCTTGATACAACCTCAGAAATAAAAAAGCTTGTACTTTTTTTCCAAACATAAAATTTTATATATCTATATCTATAATGACATACACTATTTCCACACAATTTACAACTTACTCATTCACAAAATGAGGATAATATCAAGAATAATTGGTTTTATTTAAAATATATTCCCACCCATGGTAGAGGTATAATACCACATAACACAAAAATTCGCCTCTTGACAGGATTGCAACCCAGTTCCAATTGGTGACATACTTATTTTTGGTGATATCGGATGCAGGAAAATGTGCCCAGAAAAGATGCAGACAGATGCACACTGGTGCTCGCTAGGGTGCAGCTGTGCACAGCCGCCTGTGTGTGGTAGAATCGGTGCGATGTCGGCGGGCTCTTGGGCAGGTGTTCCACATCCTTCCCAGCATTATTCAGAGTGAATTACAGCCGGCAGCCACCTATGTGAGAGATCATTACTATTTATTTTCATTTCAAATCACCTCTCTTGCTTTCACGTATCAGGACTGAGAGCCACCGTGGTCAGCAGAGTGGAGGAGGCAAATAACTAATATGTCAAATTGATGTACTGCACGTAGTAAGCACTCAGCCCCACGCGTGACAGGGGCGCCCAACCCTGGATGCCTAGGAGAAGATTATGAGGCATTTTCTCCTAAGTAAGGAGAGGGCAAGCATACCATTGCTTCCCCAACTGGTTATAAGATGAAGAGAAAACACCTGACAGGACTGTGATGGGGGAAAGCCACAACATAGCTCTGACCCCTGGCAAATGGTGGGTGCAATCATATGAGCCACTGGATTCAGAAAACCCAGAGACACGGACATGTTTTATTCCCATTCCTCCTCTTGCTCCTCCCCTCTCTGTAACCCAGGACTACTCCCCCCTGAGAATAAGAATAGGCTCAGCGCTCTCTCGTCCAGCAATCAGACCCCAGAGTTCTGATTTCCTATTACACTGCCTGAGACAGACCAGGGTGGGAACATCAAAGGTACTGTTAGTCACGATACAGAAAGATGGGCAAAAGCAAAACAAACAAAGAAACAACACAGATACAGCGAGAGTGTAAGGACATGTTACCAATCGCAAAATACTGTCATCTGCAGTTCAGGATTAAAATTCGGCTCTTGCATTATCCATTTAAGTATTTGTCCCAGACGGAAAGCAAAGTATGACACAATGTACTCTATAGATTTTTATTTCACTTTTTCAAATGATTAGAAAATAAAGGACCTGCTTCAAAAACCAACATAATAAATATAACAGATCAAGGAGGAAAGCCACCTAGTGGTGAATGCATGAATTACCGAAGGGAAGTGCAATATATTTGAGTCACACAATTCAGGACATTCTTGAACCTCATTGATTTCTGTTGTTTGGAGGACACACTCTGGCAAAGAACTCTTGCCTCTGGGTACATATTACACCGTGAAATAGAAAGGGACAGTTCCTGCCAAAAGAATTTATAATCCTCAAGAAGAAGATAAACAGCCCACACTCACACCTTGTTAATATGCATAAGCGCACAACCTAATTGTGTAAAAAGGATTTAGTATTCTGGGTGCTGATGCTTCATTGAGTTAAGCATCAGTGAGCACATATCAAGGAGCTCAGTTATTCAAAAAACTGTTTCTGTAACTTTCTATTAAAATCTATTGTTTATGAATTTTCAGCAGGAAACGCACGCATGCCAGGAATTTGAGTAAACACTCCAGTCCGTCTTGACCTCCGGCAGCCGAGTATAGCCAAGGACAAGCAATAATCCTTGAGAAATGTGCTGATAACAAGTTCATGTTGCTTAAAAATGAAATGCCCTTTCTCATAATGAAATGCCTCAAGAAAATTTTGTGCATATCTTGGGTCCAGACGCTTAATGCTTCAAAATCCCCGAGGCATGTGTTTCTCTCCCTTTGGGTTCAGAGAGAATGAGGACATGCAGCACAGAGTTCTAGCATATTCTTTGCGAATCCAGTATATGATACCATTAAAATATCTCAAATAAATAAGTGAATTAGGGGAAAGCAAGCAGTTCTAATAAATCTCCCATGGCAGTGAGTTTGTATAGCTCATGGAGATACCGGGGGTCACTCTGTCCATGGAACTAGGGGTGCTGTTCACGCAGGTGTCACTGTAAACACTGCCTGGGGAACTGAAGCAAGGAAACCCCACGCGCCTACCCAGCTCCATTATCCTCTTTATGTAGGGTTTTCCAGTAAGACTTTACAAAAGTCTGAATACACCGATCTAGGTTACTTTGAGAGAAATCACGTTGGCTTCAAAACAAAACAAACAAACAAAAAACCACAAAACAAACCTGTGGCATTCCTACGTGTTCAAGAACAGCAAGGAAAGAAAGAGGAAAAGCATATATTGTGCATGTATGTGCCTCACATGTGGTCCAGGCTGAGCACTTTCAACATGCTTAAGTGCAACCAGGTATCATAACAACCTGTTCTTTGTCAGCATCCCGATTTGCAGAATCTCAGTGAAAACTGAGACCCAGAGAGGTGAAGGGGCTTCCTGAGGAAGAGCCAGCCAGGAAATTGAAGAGCCTAAATCTGAGGCCAGGACTCTGAGACTAGGAGCCATGGGGCAATGGCAACCTGCTGAAATTAAAGTGCTATCATTTGAGATGAAATTATATATCATCTTGTTCCAGATGCTACTATAGATAAGTAGCAGCAGAGGCCAAAGACTTGACAACTTAAATTTCTATCCATTCACTTATTTTTCAATAGATATTAGGGAAATTATGATTGTTTCATTTTAGCATGAGAACCCTCATACTCAGGAGGATAAGTGGGAGAATTTCCGACAAGTCCCAGGGGACCTGCGGGCAGCCCCACACAGTTCCTGCCCTGCTGCTGCGCGAACCAGGCTTGTCTCTTCCTCCCACCCACCCTCTCCCACACCTTCAGCTCCATAGCCTGCCTCACGGCAGATGGGCAGGGAAAAGGCTAGAGAGCCAAGGGTCTGCGTCTTTTTCCACTTTCAATCAGGACTCCATAGCAGCATATTAGACTTTTGTGCTCAGTATTTTTCAGGCAGTATTTTTGTAAAATCGCTCCATTTTCGTAGTTTGTGTTGGAGATTATTCTGAATCTGCTCTGCTCAATTGTTCTGCTCCCCTTCACCCTGCAATCTGACTACATCCTCAAGTGCCATCAAGAGCAGGGCAATGCACAGCCGCCCCTTGATCAACACTCAACAGGCACCTTTGGAATATAAAAGTTCTGCAGCTGCATTAAGTTTTAAGGCTTTCTCCTACCCTTTGCTGCCATCTCTCGTCTTCCTTTCTCAATGCCACTCATTGAGACCAAGTCCTCTACCTCATGACACACAGGAAAGAAAAAGAAATAAAGTGAAAATATATTTGGACAAAAGGGAAGAAAGGACAAAAGGATGCTGGTGTTTCAAGTTGTAAGAGTGCCCGCTTTGTGCATGGTGTCTAAAGTGGAGCTGGAGTGGAGGGAGGGAAGGAGGGAGGGAGGGAGGGAGGGAGAAGGAGAAGGAGAAGGAGAAGGAAAAGGAGGGCAGGACAGGGGGAGGGAGGGAAGGAGGGAGGGAGGTAGGGAGGGAGGAAGGGAGGGAGGGAGGAGGAGAAGAAGAAGGAAAAGGAGGGCAGGACAGGGGGAGGGAGGGAAGGAGGCAGAGGGAGGGGGAGGGAAGGATGCAGAGGGGGAAGAAGGACGCAGAAGAACAGGGGGAGGGAGGGAAGGAGGCAGAGGGACAGGGGAGGGGGGGAGGAAGGGAAGGAGGCTGAGGGAAGGGGAGTGTGGCAGAATGAAGTACTTGGAGTGCACGTACTATTAAAATGGATAAATGTATCCACATAGTATATTGAAAAAGCCAGAACCATTCAGGGTGAGGGGAATTAGAATTTATCAAATGCCTCCCTTTCACCGGGTCCTAGATATACCTATCAAATCAGTGCAAACAACTCGGTAAACATTTATGAAGCTAAAACACATTTTCTCTCACCAAGAATCTCAATACCCTGAGGCTCTAATGTGCCCACTATCTGACCCATTTGCTTTTTCTCCTCCCCTCTGGCAGGCCGAGAGCGGATTGAACAACTTGTACAAATAAAGTTTGAAAATGTAAGTGGATTTTGATTATCATTGTCACTCCTTTCTCCTTTTTCATAAATAATGGAGTTAACTGTACAGAGCTATTTTAAAAATAAATGGGCTTTCTTAACTACACGGTTGGCATAGAGTGTTACTCACCCTTGGTTATTGTGACTTGGGAAATCTCTGTATATTACTGTGACATTCTTGAATGGTCGCAAACTTTGGCTATGAAAGCACATCTAGCGATAAAGGCCATCTTCAGCTAAAAGGTTAATTGTTTTAGCAGCTGAAAAGTCTGCCCTCTCGGGCATTTCTTAAAGCTGAGAACTTATTACATAAGGCACAATCTCATTGGGCATGCAGAGTAAATAACCTTGTTAAGAATGTCATGTGAAAAACCGCTGCTCCAACAGGGTCAAAGGGTTGGACAAGGGAAGGCAAGGAGGCAGTCAAGTGTAAGGCCGCTATGCGATGTAATTTATGGTGCCTTGATAATTTGGGCATGTCTAGCATTAACAGAGCTATTTGCTTGGAACCAGGAAGGAGCTAATAAAAGTACCCAATAAACAGACCTCAATGTAAGGATGTTAAAAATTCACCCCAACAAACTAAAGGGATGATGGTAAAGGAGCTGTGCAGGGTCAGCCAGCGTGCTGACCGAAGCTGTCCCCAAAGGCCCGGCTTGAGGCAGCTAAGAGAGCTTAATCATCTCGCTGTTTCTATTCAAAGCGGGGCTAAACAGCAGGAAGAGCGTGCTGGACCACCAGTTAGGTTAGTTAGGAGGTTATTCAGTCTAAGATCAGAAATAGGGTTGAGGCAGAGCCTGCCCAGGGGCCAAAACATCAAAGGTCCTCCTGGCCATCAGGGGGTGCCCCTCCTGCTGCGGGCCAGGCATTCCTATGACCTCGCCTGTCAGTAGGTCTTCAGCCCTGGCACTACCCGAATTCTGACCTCCTCTCTCAGGGAAGGTCATAACCCACAATGACCACTGAACTTCAGCCAGTACGATTTTAACATATTTTACTGTACACTCAATTTTACTGCCAAATGCTATTACACCACAATATTCTTTTATTTATTTATTTTTTTAAGAAAACTACGCTATAACAAAAGCATGTTTTTCTAACAATGGCCCTCATCAGAGTTCACAGAAGTCACTTCAGTGGAGGGATCATTCAAGACACTTCAGATGGGAAATGTTCATCCCGACTCCTACATTATATTCCCAGAGAAACCCTCTCCCTACTCTAGCGATTGCAAATCCTTGACCATAAAGCCTGAATAACTAAGGACACTTACTAGCACTACACTGTGCCCTAAATCACTAAATCACAATGGAGAATTTGGTATATGACAGAGTTTAAGAGAATTTTAGCCACTCCACTATTTAGAAGGTTTTATTTTTACTGTACTATTAACTGCAGACACACATCCACTAGGCCAAATAACTCCAAACCTGAAAAATACAAACTCTACGGGAAATCCATCATCTCCACACCTGAAATAGAGAAACAATCCTAGCCAAAAACACAGACTCCTTTCTTAACTCTTGAGTTGTTTCTCTTTCAGTTTAAAAGACATTTGTAATGGAATGTGTTGGGACAACATTGGTTCACAAAACTATGCAGGTTTCAAGCACACGACTGAGCAAACCACCCTCTGACCACAGCGCTGGGCACCCTCTGCCTCTGGCAATGTCTCTTTCAGTCCCCATTTTCCCCACTTCGTCCCACCTCCAAGCCCAGTGCTGGTTTGAGGGCAAAGAAAAACCCACGTTGCTTCAGTAAGGCTCACTGCTGGGATAGGATGTGGGTAAGAATAAATGCCAGAAATTTTACCCTCTGTTAAAATTGGCCCATTTGGTATTTAGTGGTATTGGGAGTGCGGGAGGAGTGGCTCTGTCCTCATCATTACAGCGGTTCCTTTCCAAATGGATAGCAAGCAGGAAGGAAATGCAGCCGGACCCAGGACAATGGCTTAGGAGAGTACATGCACTTCATAGATTAAAAATGTAGAGGCTATTCTTGCATCTCTGCTTGGAATACAAATGAACACATTCTTGTCTTATTTAAAATGGTTTCTCATTTAGAGCTGAAGAGATGTGTGTGATACCTTAAATTCTATGGGCTTTGCTTTTCTGATTATATTACCCAAGAAATAAGCTAAACAACTAGAGTGCTTGGCAGGAGAGTCACATTCCACACACCAACCACATATAAATAATCTCCCTTTACATAGAAGTCGCAGTCAGTTGGAATGGTACAGCTTCTCCATCACATACCCATTCACCTGCACCATGTCATGATAGCATTTCTCAGTAAAGACTTCATCCCGCATAAGTGCATGTGCATGTGTGTACTGAATATGCAGTGTACATAACATAATTACAATTTCACATTTTCAAATGTCACATTCATGTGTTCTGCCAGCCATGTCGCAGAACGCAGATGGAATTCTTGTGGGGTGGGGGTTGGGGTGAGGATGAAGAGTTGAGTACACTTCCACATAAGCACAACAGAGGTCCGGAGCCTGTCATTTGGCCCATCAGTTACCTAGAGAGGAAGCATTTTGTTGCGGGTAGTCAGGTGACTTTGTTTAAATATCGAATCAATGGAGAACATTTTTTTTCTCCCTTAAAACAAGGATTGAAGTTAATCTACAAAGATATGTTATATTTTGGAAGTGTTGTATTAATTTGGTTTGATTTCTGACAATGCTGATTAACAGCACCCCTTCTGATGAGGGTGTGTCCCTCCCCCCAGGCTCTTTCTTCTCTTTCCTACTCTGCCTTGTACTGTTGCAGCACGAAGAGAATGCAAAGGCATCATGATTTCTGCAATTAGAAATAATTCTGCATATAAGTAGGTTCAGACACGTCTAAAATCATTGTAGTGCCTGAGCAATTTTGTGCTCAAAGATTTTTGTTAAAAATAAACTACATTTGGCATACTGAAGTCCCGGGTTTGATTCCCGGCCAGGGAACACAGGAGAAGCGCCCATCTGCTTCTCCACCCCTCCCCCTCTCCTTCCTCTCTGTCTCTCTCTTCCCCTCCCGCAGCCGAGGCTCCATTGGAGCAAAGATGGCCCGGGCGCTGGGGATGGCTCCTCGGCCTCTGCCCCAGGCCTCTGCCCCAGGCGCTAGAGTGGCTCTGGTTGCAACAGAGCGAGGCCCCGGAGGTGCAGAGCATCGCCCCCTGGTGGGCAGAGCATCGCCCCCTGGTGGGCGTGCCGGGTGGATCCCGATCTGGCACATGCGGGAGTCTGTCTGACTGTCTCTCCTCGTTTCCAGCTTCAGAAAAAAAAATAAATAAATAAACTACATTATACTAGGTGAAATAAGTAAATCATAGAAAGCTCAGAACTGCATAATTTCACACATAGGTGAGATATACAAATGAGACTCATGGACACAGATAAAAGTGAAGTGGTAACCATGGGGAAGAGGTTGGAGGGTGCTGGTGGAGGGGAGTAAAGAGAGATAAATATACCGTGATGGAAAATGATTTGACTTTAGGTGATGGGCACACAACACAATCAATAGTTCAAATGCTATAGAAATGTTTACCTGAAACCTATGTACTCTTATTAATCATTGTCGCCCCATTAAATTTAATTTTCTAAATAAAATAGAAAAGAGTAAAGGAAATAATATACCTCTTAAAAAATAAACTATTTTAATGAAATAAAAGTGTTACTCATGCTACCCCAAAAGACAGAAAGCCTTTTAAAAGCATTAGTAAAAGGATATCGGCAGAGAGCAGAAAGGAAAGATGTTTAAGACCAAATAAAAATTGAATTCCTATAATCATGCAGCAAGAATGAAACTGAAACCTCGGGCTCTCACAGAGTCAAGAAAAAGGCTGAGAGTTTCAAGGTGAAATCCTAATTGGGAAGATATTTAGCTAGTCCTTGTAACTATCTGAGGTAGTGAATGCAGCCTCAACACTCAGCAAAAGGCAACTATCAGAAGTCAACAATGTTTCTTACAACTAGTCTTACACACACACACACACACACACACACACACACACACACACACACACACACCCTGTCCCGAGTGCATTTACTAGCTGTGCTCTTGGAATCATATACTATTTCTCTGAGTCCTTGGATCAAGTCCTTGGAAATAAGACACACAAGCAAGACATTTTACTTCTGTGATTTCTAGTATTACAGATAAGTTCTGATAAAATTCCATCTAAAATTAATAACAGGTCTATACACCTAAACATTCTACTATTTTCAAAAATTATATTTTTATACCTAGAATTTTAGAGAAAACTCAAGAAGCACATTTGGAGCTTACTGTAATATAGTGTTTTAATTTTAAAAGGGGAGTAACTCAAAAGAATCAGCTGAAATGCTATTAAAATTAATTTTTTAAAAGTTAAGTAAAAATAGTTACAAGGTATAGTTTCCTTTCTTTTTTTTTTTTTATTGTTTTTTTAGAACCAGAGAAAGAGGAAGGGAAAGAGAGAAACATCCATTTATTGTTCCACTTATTTATGCATTTGTGGGTTGTTACTTGTCATGTGCCCTGACTGGGAATCAAACCACAACCTTGGCATATCGGGACAGCACTATAACCACTGAGCCACTCAGCCAGAGCCCAAGACACATTCTCAAAGGTCACCTTCAGTAAACCAACACTAACCAGTTTGAAGATATATTGCAATAATAACTCACATTTATAATAAGCAATAAAAACATGATACCTAACAATGATCCAAGGAATAAAAATATATAATGTATATAATGAAAACACCAGGTTTGCTGAAACATATTTAAAAAAATAAATAAAAGGAAAAGTCCATTTTCTTATGGAAAAAAGACAGTCTTGTAAATATGTCACTTCTTTAAAAACCAACTTAAAATTTTTCAAGATTTAAATCAGATTTCCAAAGAGATTTAATTTTCTTGGAACTTGTTTAAGTTAAATGTTTAAATTATCTAAAAAAATGAATAGAAAAAAATGAGGAAAAAATAATAAAGAATATAAATTAAAGAAACTAGTTTAACCACATCTAAAAACATATTATAAAGCTATAATCATTAAGTCTGTAAACAATCTTGAGAAAAAAAATCAATATGTAGAAAAATATTCTAATATATAGAGCAATTGTCAAACAGAAATGTAACATGAGCCATATATATAATTTTAAAAATTTTAATACCCACACTTTAAAAATAAAATTAATTTTAATGTTTTTACATTATTTGTTATTAATAATATGTATTATTTTTGATATATTTTACACCCAAAATATCATCACTTCTTTTTTTATTCTTTTTTTTAATTTATTTTTTTTAATTTTTTTTTTTGTATTTTTCTGAAGCTGGAAATGGGGAGAGACAGTCAGACAGACTCCCGCATGCGCCCGACCGGGATCCACCCGGCATGCCCACCAGGGGGCGACGCTCTGCCCACCAGGGGGCGATGCTCTGCCCCTCTGGGGCATCGCTCTGTTGCAACCAGAGCCACTCCAGCACCTGGGGCAGAGGCCAAGGAGCCATCCCCAGCTCCCGGGCCATCTTTGCTCCAATGGAGCCTCGGCTGCGGGAGGGGAAGAGAGAGACAGAGAGGAAGGAGAGGGGGAGGGGTGGAGAAGCAGATGGGAGCTTCTCCTATGTGCCCTGGCCGGGAATCGAACCCAGGACTTCTGCACACCAGGCCGATGCTCTATCACTGAGCCAACCGGCCAGGGCACATCACTTCTTCATGTCATAAATAATAAAGCATTATTATGGTGTTCTACACTCTTTTATTGTTGTTGACCCAAGTATTTAACGTCCAATATATATTTTAAACTTATAGCATATCTCAGCTTGGCCTCGCCAGATTTCAAGTGCTCAAGAGTCACATACAGCTACCGCTACTGTTTTGGACAGTGAAAGTATAGAGCAAACTATTGTCTGATAGAAGGTATACCATGACTTCAATAAATGGTTTTACCACAGTTTTTCCTCTGGTTAAAAGAAAAAAAAATAGCTTATGTATATCTCAAACAATGACCAGTATAAGCTCCAAAGAAATAGAAGAATTAAATGCCTTAAAATAAAGTCAAAATTTACTAACTTTGGGACCATATAAGTGACTACCAAATCTCTACAGAGAGGAAAATTTTCCAACCTTAAAAGTAACATAAAAGTCTCAAAACACATGGAAAACAGGTTTTGTTATGTAAAATTTCAAAACTTTTTAAAATCTGAAATCAAAAGACAACTGGTAAAAACAAATACCATAAATATGACAAACAGGATATTAATAATTGCGAGGAGCACATGTAAATCAAGGTGCAAACCAGTAAGAACCCCAACAGATAAATGGACAAAAGACAGGAACAATTTAGAAAAGGAAATAATCAACTAGTGAACAAACAAGTGTAATCCCAGAAATGCGAATTTAAACAGGAAGATGCTTTAAAGCTCCTTCCTTCCTCCAATACCCAACAATCTTCTAACTTTTCTTATTTTTCTTACAACCTTTGGAGTTATAGTTATACTTAGTGAATGCTATGGCACTGAATCTTCTACCACTTGAAACAATTTTGTACATAAATAGATTCAGGTATTACAATGACAAAAATCATCATAAAACCTGAAGTATTAAGTGCTGAATGAACTTTGACAGAAAGAAAGAGACAGAAAGAACTGGCATACCTCAGTGAATAGGACCTTGGTCCTCTAAAAAGGTAGTGAAGGAATAAAATGAACTGCTACATAAAGGCAAAGTACTTTTGTTTTCCAAACCCACACAACTACAGATATCATAGGTAATCTACAATAACATATAATAAAAAATAATAAAATGAATAGTAATCAAAAGATAAATTTTAGTGCCCATCTTTGTAGCAGTGAAGGGAAAGCATCAGTTAAGATGATGAGACTCAGCCTACCCAAATCATAAAGAATATAGTAAATGTTAATATAATACCAATTATGTGTCAGGAGCTGTTCAAGTCTAATCCTCACAATAACTCTATAATGTATGTATTATTAATACTTCCATTTTATAAACAGGGCATTTTAGATACAGAGAGTTAAATAACTTTTTAAAGAATACATTATTAGTAAGAGTATGGATTAATCACTATCCTGCCCATAGGAGACTTAACCACATTCTTAAAAATCAGGCTAAATTTTAGCTAATTAAATATTTAATGAATGCTTAATATGTTAGGACATTTGTTTTAAAGAGGTCTAATTTATGATACAATTCAGTTCCATTTTATATGCTAAAGTAATTCTTGTGGAATTCTTTACATACAACAAGGTATAAAGTGCATTACAATTAATTCTTAAAGTTTAGCACAGCTCTATTACATAAGTTTTTATAGTTTTATGGTTGTTCTATCTTTCCTTCAGGGGATGTGGTGGCTTATATCAACAGCCAAGTCTTTGATCAGAAATACAAGCTCCCATCATTAGTCCCACTGGAATAGTCAATGTACTGTATTTGCATTCTTCCCTTAACTCCAGGAGAGGTGAATAGGGAAGATCCCCTCATTAAGGAAATGGATATGACATGGAAAATGTCCCACAACACAAAAGGGGAGCTGAAAAGTCTGTTCTTTCCAGTCCCTTTGGATTTGGAGATGTGCAGGGAGGAGGAGAGAAGAGTAGGCAGTGAGGAAAGGCCTCCCTGACCACACACTCCAGAGACTCAGAGATAATGACAATGATAATTAGGTTGAACAGAAAACTTAAAACAGAGAGGAATTGTGGCCACATTCTTGTGTGCAACTAAAAGAACACACACCTTTATGTGCCCAGCCCAACCTGCTGCTACAGATTGGGACTGACAACACAGTGTGTTTGGGAAGAGAAAGTATCTAAGGGAGGGCACCCAAGTAGCCCTGGGTTCCCATGTGGAATGGAGGGGTCTGAATAGTCCCCCATACTAAGAGGTTGCAGGGTTGGAAGTCACGGATGGTCCATCCCAGGAAATAATCTGAGGGTTTGTTGTAACTGATGGAAACGCTGCTATAGCCCAGAGTCACTCAGAAAGAGAGCTAAAGGGAGTCACAACTAGACCTCAGGTAGTGAGCAAGAGCCAGCAAGGACTAAGCTAGGGCACAGTCAGGCTGACAGAATCCATCATAAATTAACCAACTATAGGAATGAGCATTAAATGGCCAATCAGGCTGATAAGAGCGACTTCAGAAATCCGAGGTCCAGAGGAAAGGATAACGCCCCACAGTGAGACTCAATCCTCCCTCTTCTCACCACTTTAAGAGTGTCCAAGTCTCACCTCCAACCCCATACACCAAGACTCTATCCTGGAAATGAGTTTAGAAAGGTTAGAAAAACTGAAAGATGTTAGCAATTATCTGAAAGAGACTGTGTCCTACTGTTTTAAGTTTTTGAAGAGGAACAAAATTTTTGTTTAGATTAAATTTGACTTGTTTTTATGTATTCAGCAGAATGGGGCTCAAGAGGATGCAAAAAAATTTTACCAAAAATAAAAAGCACATTATTAGGTGTGTGTATCCAAATGGAACCTGTTATCACTTCACTTCAGTAACATCTCCCGTGGTGAAATGGGATTTGTTTTACAGAGACCTGCTTTCTGAAGGTGGTTTTTCCAAAAGAATTGTCTTATTGTAAGAGAGAGAGAAACAAAGATAGAGTCAGGAAGAGAGAGACTGTTCTGAAAGTATAGTTTCTTTATAGAAAAACCTACCATAAATAAATGCCTTCTTTATTCCTTATTATGAACCAAACACTGTTCTAAATATTAACAAGTGTAAACTCATTTAGTCTTATAATTATACCATGAGAGAGAATTTTTTATTATTTCCATTTCACAGATTCAAAAATTAAGATATAAAAAAAATTGGAGTGACATCAGAGAAATGGCAGCATGAGAGATACTCCTGATCTCTCCCCTTGAAATTTCAACAAATTGAACAACTATAAAACAGCGAAGAAACTTCAGCTGGGCTTGCAGCCACACCTAAAAGATCTGCGCACTGAAGGGACTGAAGGTAGGGCAGGTTGAAAAGGGAGGCAAAAAATAAAACACTTTATTGGTGGACTCTGGAAAGGAGAGAAGCCAGAGGACCAAATTTTTCTCTTTCCTTGCTGATCTGAGGGAGGGGAGGCACTTTTAGTGTGGGCTTTGTTTGGGAGCCAGAGGAGGCATAGAGACTGAGGGGCAGGGGGAAAGGAGCTGAATTAAGGTGGGTGCAACCAAGAGCAGGACACACCCAGTTCCCATGGTCTGCCCACCTATTGCTAGGTTCCACTTGTGATCTCCAGCACTAGGCATGCACACAGCCTGTAGTGCTCCCTCGACCTGCACATGCTTAGCCCATGGAGTTTGGCCTGAACAGTACTGGGGTATACTCAATCTGTGAGCAATTAGCCCATGAGTTTGGCCCACATGGCACTGAGCCATGCTCAATCTGTTCATACTTAGCCTGCAAAGTTTAGCGAGCATGGTGCTTAGGCCAACTGGCTGGCAGTGTGCAGCCCCTGCTCTATCCAGGGCCAGCACTTTGTGCAGTATCAGAAATAGAACCAAAGTGCACCCTCCTCCAGCCTCCCAGATCTCACCTCACTCACCTCACGGTATGAAGAGTGGCCGTGAACAGATATATGAAAAGATGCTCATCTTCCTTAGTTATTAGAGAAATGCAAATCAAAACTGCAATGAGATACCACCTCACACCTGTTAGATTAGCTATTATTAACAAGACAGGTAATAGCAAATGTTGGAGAGGCTGTGGAGAAAAAGGAACCCTCATACACTGTTGATGGGAATGTAAAGTAGTACAACCATTATGGAAGAAAGTATGGTGGTTCCTCAAAAAACTGAAAATAAAACTACCTTATGACCCAGCAATCCCTCTACTGGGTATATACCTCAAAAACTCAGAAACATTGATACGTAAAGACACATGCAGCCCCATGTTTATTGCAGCATTGTTCACAGTGGCCAGGACATGGAAACAACCAAAAAGCCCGTCAATAGATGACTGGATAAAGAAGATGTGGCACATATACACTATGGAATACTACTCAGCCATAAGAAATGATGACATCGGATCATTTACAGCAAAATGGTGGGATCTTGATAACATTATACGAAGTGAAATAAGTAAATCAGAAAAAAACAGGAACTGCATTATTCCATACGTAGGTGGGACATAAAAGTGAGACTAAGAGACATTGATAAGAGTGTGGTGGTTACAGGGGGAGGGGGGAGAGGGAGAGGGAAAGGGGGAGGGGCACAGAAAACTAGATAGAAGGTGACAGAGGACAATCTGACTTTGGGTGATGGGTATGCAACATAATTGAATGACAAGATAACCTGGACATATTATCTTTGAATATATGTATCCTGATTTATTGATGTCGCCCCATTAAAAAAATAAAATATAAAAAAAAAGAGTGGCCATGGCCTATCCTACACAGCTGACTCTCTGGGGCACTTTCTCTCCTGAGAGACAGAGGTGCCCTATGTTTGATCCTCTGGTCTGTTGGGATATGGGGAAGGGTGCCTGAAGACCTGAGACTGCCATTGCTAGAGCCACAAAACTACAAAGCCGTAAAGCCACAAAGCCATAAAGCTGAAACTGTACAGTCCTAACAATGAGCCTTCCCATCAACATGACTGTGGCCCTGCCTAAATCATTACAACAGCAATGTCTCAGCAGAGCTCCACCCAAGAATCTCACAGAGCCAAAACTTATAATATAGCAATACCTACTGGAAAAAGAAAAAAACCTCAAAACTTAAAAAAATATATATTTTTTCTTTTTTCATTTTCCTTCTTTCCTTTTTCCTCTTTCTCTTTTTCTCATTTGAATTTCATTATCATTAGTTTTTATATTTTTTATTCTTATTTTTTATGAGGGTTTTAGTTTTAATACTTTTTCTTTTACTCTTTTCTTCCTCTCTTCCTTTTCTTTTCTTTTTTTTCATTTTTTTTTCTCATGTGAACTTCATTTTTCTTCAAATTATTATATTTTTACTCTTATTTCTTGTGATGTTTTGTTTGTTTTATATTTCATTTTTTCTCTTTTTTTTCTCAGTTCTTGCTTGTTTTCGGTAGTCTTTTTCTACTTGTCATTATTTTTAGAATTTTCATTTTTTCACTGTATTTTTATTTATTTTCATTTTTTAGTTATCTCTTGTTAGAGTTATTAACAATACTACCCTCAAATGCCATCAAGTAAAAAGAAATTAAATATTATGGATACACAAGACAGAGATGTAGTTCAGATAGATGATGAAAAATCTCTAGAAAAAAAATCTCAACTATGTGAAAATCTTGGAGTTAAATGACAAAGAATTCAAAACGGAAATCTTAAAATACTCAATGAGATACAAAAAAACACTGACAGGAAATTTTGTGAGCTCAAAAACAAATTAATGAGCAAAAAGAGTACTTACCAAGGAGATTGAAACTATAAAAATGAATCAAACAGAGATGAATAACTTAATATATGAACTGAAAAATGAAGTAGCAAGCTGAGCTAATAGAACAGGCCATAGAGAGGACAGAATCAGTCACACTGAAGACAGGAAACAAGAGGTACTACAGAGAGAAGAATACAGAGACTCACAGATTTTTTTTTTATATAATTTTATTTTTTTAATGGGGTGACATCAATAAATCAGGATACATATATTCAAAGATAACAAGTCCAGGTTATCTTGTCGTTCAATTATGTTGCATACCCACCACCCAAAGTCAGATTGTCCTCTGTCACCTTCTATCTTGTTTTCTTTGTGCCCCTCCCCACCCCCTATCCCTCTCCCATTCCCCCCTGCCCCCCCGTAACCACCACACTCTTATAAATGTCTCTTAGTTTCACTATTATGTCCCACCTACGTATGGAATAATACAGTTCCTGTTTTTTTCTGATTTACTTATTTCGCTTCGTATCATGTTATCAAGATCCCACCATTTTTCTGTAAATGTTCCGATGTCATCATTTCTTATGGCTGAGTAGTATTCCATAGTGTATATGTGCCACATCTTCTTTATCCAGTCATCTATTGATGGGCTTTTTGGTTGTTTCCATGTCCTGGCCACTGTGAACAATGCTGCAATAAACATGGGGCTGCATGTGTCTTTACGTATCAATGTTTCTGAGTTTTGGGGATATATACCCAGTAGAGGGATTGCTGGGTCATAAGGTAGTTCTATTTTCAGTTTTTTGAGGAACCACCATACTTTCTTCCATAATGGTTGTACTACTTTACATTCCCACCAACAGTGTATGAGGGTTCCTTTTTCTCCACAGCCTCTCCAACATTTGCTGTTACCTGACTTGCTAATAACAGCTAATCGAACAGGTGTGAGGTGGTATCTCATTGCCGTTTTGATTTGCATTTCTCTAATAGCTAAAGAAGATGAGCATCTTTTCATATATCTGTTGGCCATTTGTATTTCTTCCTGGGAGAAGTGTCTATTCATATCCTCTTCCCATTTTTTTATTGGATTGTTTGTTTGTTTGTTGTTGAGTTTTATGAGTTCTTTGTATATTTTGGATATTAGGCCCTTATCTGAGCTGTCGTTTGAAAAAATCATTTCCCATTTAGTTGGCTTTCTGTTTATTTTGTTATCAGTTTCTCTTGCTGAGCAAAAACTTCTTAGTCTGATGTAGTCCCATTCATTAATTTTTGCCTTCACTTCTCTTGCCTGTGGAGTCAAATTCATAAAATGCTCTTTAAAACCCAGGTCCCTGAGTTGAGTACCTATGTCTTCTTCTATGTACTTAATTGTTTCAGGTCTTATGTTTAGATCTTTGATCCATTTTGAGTTAATTTTTGTACAGGGGGACAAACTGTAGTCCAGTTTCATTCTTTTGCATGTGGCTTTCCAGTTTTCCCAGCACCATTTATTGAAGAGGCTTTCTTTTCTCCATTATGTGTTGTTGGCCCCTTTATCAAAAATTATTTGACTATATATATGTGGTTTTATTTCTGGACTTTCTATTCTGTTCCATTGGTCTGAGTGTCTATTTTTCTGCCAATACCATGCTGTTTTGACTGTCGTGGCCCTATAATAGAGTTTGAAGTCAGGTATTGAAATGCCCCCAGCTTCATTCTTTTTCTTTAGGATTGCTTTGGCTATTCGGGGTTTTTTATAGTTCCATATAAATCTGATGATTTTTTGCTCTATTTCTTTAAAAAATGTCATTGGAAGTTTGATAGGAATTGCATTAAATTTGTATATTGCTTTGGGTAATATAGCCATCTTGATTATATTTATTCTTCCTAGCCAAGAACAAGGTATATTCTTCCATCTCATTATATCTTTTTCGATTTCCCTTAACAATGGTTTATAGTTTTCATTATATAAGTCCTTTACATTCTTTGTTATGTTTATTCCTAAGTATTTTATTTTTTTTGTTGCAACCGTGAAGGGGATTGTTCTTTTGAGTTCCTTCTCAGTTGTTTCATTGTTGGCATATAGAAAGGCTATTGACTTCTGTATGTTAATTTTGTATCCTGCGACCTTACTGTATTGGCTTATTGTTTCTAGTAGTCTTTTTGTGGATTCTTTGGGGTTTTCGATGTATAGTATCATATCATCTGCAAAAAGTGATACCTTTACTTCTTCTTTTCCGATATGGATGCCTTTTATTTCTTTGTCTTGTCTGATTGCTCTGGCTAGAACCTCTAGTACCACATTAAATAAGAGTGGAGAGAGTGGACAACCCTGTCTTGTTCCTGATTTAAGGGGGAAAGCCTTCAGTTTAGTGCCATTTAATATGATGTTAGCTGATGGTTTATCATATATGGCCTTTATCATGTTGAGATATTTTCCTTCTATACCCATTTTGTTGAGAGTCTTAAACATAAAATTGTGTTGTATTTTATCGAAAGCCTTTTCTGCGTCTATTGATAAGATCATGTGGTTTTTGTTCTTTGTTTTGTTGATATGGTGTATTACATTAACCGTTTTACGTATGTTGAACCATCCTTGAGATTCTGGGATGAATCCCACTTGATCATGATGTATTATTTTTTTAATATGTTGTTGTATTCGATTTGCTAGTATTTTGTTTAGTATTTTAGCATCTGTATTCATTAGAGATATTGGTCTGTAGTTTTCTTTTTTTGTGCCATCCTTGCCTGGTTTTGGTATGAGGGTTATGTTGGCTTCGTAAAATGTGTTTGGAAGTATTGCTTCTTCTTCAATTTTTTGGAAGACTTTGAGTAGAATAGGAACCAAGTCTTCTTTGAATGTTTATAAAATTCGCTGGTATAGCCGTCAGGGCCTGGACTTTTATTTTTGGGGAGGTTTTTAATGGTTTTTTCTATTTCTTCTCTACTGATAGGTCTGTTTAGGCTTTCTGCTTCTTCTTGACTCAGTCTAGGAAGGTTGTATTTTTCTAGGAATTTATCCATTTCTTCTAGGTTGTTGAATTTAGTGGCATAAAGATTTTCATAGTATTCTACAATAATTCTTTGTATATCTACGGTGTCCGTGGTGATTTCTCCTCTTTCATTTTGGATTTTGTTTATATGAGTTCTTTCTCTTTTTTCCTTGGTAAGTCTTGCCAAGGGTTTGTCAATTTTGTTGATCTTTTCAAAGAACCAGCTCCTTGTTCTATTAATTTTTTCTATAGTTTTTCTGTTCTCTAATTCATTTATTTCTGCTCTGATTTTTATTATCTCCTTTCTTCGGCTGGTTTTGGGTTGTCTTTGTTCTTCTTTTTCTAGTTCCTTAAGGTGGGAAGTTAAGTGGTTCACTTGGGCTTTCTCTTGTTTGCTCATATATGCCTGAAGTGATATGAACTTCCCTCTTATCACTGCTTTTGCTGCATCCCATAGATTCTGATATGTCGTATTGTCATTTTCATTAGTCTGTATATATCTTTTGATCTCTGCACTTATTTCTTCTTTGACCCATTCATTTTTTAAAAGTATGTTGTTTAGTTTCCCCATTTTTGTGGGATTTTTTTCCTCTTTTTTGCAGTTGAATTCTAGTTTCAAGGCTTTATGATCAGAAAATATGCTTGGTACAACTTCAATTTTTCTGAATTTGCTGATGTTGTTTTTGTGGCCCAACATATGGTCAATTCTTGAGAATGATCCATGTACACTGGAGAAAAATGTATACTCAGTTACTTTGGGATGAAATGTCCTGTAGATGTCTATCATATCCAGGTGCTCTAGTGTTTTGTTTAAGGCCACTATGTCTTTGTTGATTCTCTGTTTGGATGACCGATCTAGAGCCGTCAGCGGTTTATTGAGGTCTCCAAGTATGATTGTGTTTTTGTCAGTTTTTGTTTTAAGATCAATATGTAGCTGTCTTATATATTTTGGTGCTCCTTGGTTTGGTGCATATATATTAAGAATTGTTATGTCTTCTTGATTCAGTGTCCCCTTAGCCATTATGAAATGGCCATTTTTGTCTCTGAGTACTTTTCCTGTCTTGTAGTCAGCATTATCCGATATGAGTATTGCTACACCTGCTTTTTTTTGGATGTTATTTGCTTGGAGTATTGTTTTCCAGCCTTTCACTTTGAATTTGTTTTTATCCTTGTTACTTAGATGAGTTTCCTGTAGGCAGCATACAGTTGGATTTTCTTTTTTAATCCATTCTGCTACTCTGTGCCTTTTTATTGATGAGTTTAATCCGTTTACATTTAGTGTAATTATTGATACTTGTGGGTTCCCTATTGCCATTTTATATCTTGCTTTCTGTTAGTTTTGTGTCTTGTTTGATCCTTCTCTTTTGTTTTTCTATCTTTTGTTTTTATTTGGTTGTATTCCATACATCTTTCCACTGTTGCTATCTTTTTTATCTCATGTGCTTCTGTGGTGGTTTTTTCAATGGTGGTTACCTTTGAATAATGAAAAGGGTCCCTACCCTGTTCATTGTAGCGAACTATTTTGTGAGTACTTTTGCACTCCATTGTCCTTTGCTACTGTTAATCTCCATCTTCTCCCCCTCTTTCTTTTTGTTGTTGTCACAGTTTAAATTTGGTTTTATTGTGTTCTTCTTGGAGCTTTTACTTGTGGCTCTGTTTTTTTTTTGTTCTTTGTATCTGATTGGAGAACCCCCTTTAGTAATTCCTGGAGTGGGGGTTTTCTGATGATAAATTCCCTCATCTTTTCTGTATCTGTGAATGTTTTTATTTCTCCTTCATATTTGGAGGATAGCTTTGATGGGTATAGTATTCGTGGCTGAAAGTTCCTCTCTTTCAGGACTTTAAATATTGGGGTCCATTCTCTTCTAGCTTGTAGAGTTTCTGCTGAGAAATCTGATGATAATCTAATGGGCCTTCCTTTATATGTTGTATTCTTCTTTTCCCTGGCTGCCTTGAGAATTTTTTCTTTGCTGTTGGTTTGTGTCAATTTCATTATGATATGCCTTGGAGTAGGTTTGTTGGGGTTAAGAAAACTTGGAGTTCTGTTTGCTTCTTGAACTTGAGGCTTTAGTTCTTTCCACAGGCTTGGGAAGTTCTCATCTATTATTTGTTTGAGTATGTTCTCCATTCCATTTTCTCTCTCTTCTCCCTCTGATATTCCTATTATTCTTATGTTATTCTTTTTGATGGAGTCAGATAATTCTTGTAGGGCTATCTCATTTTTTTAAATTTTTGAGTCTCTTTCTTCTTCTCTCTGTTGTGCCTCAAGTTGCTTGTCTTCTATTTCACTAATCCTCTCTTCTATCTGACCTGTTCTATTAGCTAAGCTTGTAACTTCGTTTTTCAGCTCGTGAATTGAGTTTTTCATCTCTGTTTGATTTGTTTTTATAGTTTCAATGTCCTTGGACATATATTCTTTGTGTTCATTGAGTTGTTTTCTGAGCTCCCTAAATTGCCTTTCTGTGTTTTCTTGTATATCTCGGAGGATTTTTAGGATTTCTATCTTGAATTCTCTGTCATTTAGCTCCAAGGTTTCCAATATATTAAATTTTTTCTCCATAGATTTTTCCTCATCTAGCTGTGTTAGCTCTCTTTCTTTTGTATCCATGATATTCGATTTTCTCTTCCTTAATGGCATCTGAGGGTGGTTTTGTTGATAGTATTAATGAGATTTAATAAAGAATAAAAAGTTTAAAAAAATAATTAAAAAAAATCGAAAAAAGTTGTTTTTTTTTAAAAAAAATAATAATGAAATAAAGAAAAATAAAATAAAATAAAAATTTAAAAAAAAAAAAAAAAAAAAAGGAAATTATTCCCCCCCTCCTTTTTTCCTCTCCTCTCCTCTCCCCTCTTTCTTGATAAAATCTTGTGGTGGACTGTGAATTATAACAAACAATGCCTGTGATTGAGGGCCTGAATTGGGGAAAAGTAATAAAGGGGCAAACAAAAAAAAAAAAAAAGAAAAAAGAAGAAAAAAAAAAAAAGAGCATATGGACCCATAAAAAGCAAAATTTGGGTCAAGAATAAAATGATTTGCTTTTAGGTGTTGGTTGTCTAAGAGTTATGATGAGAGGATTAAGAGGAAAACGGAAAAATGGGGGGACAAATTAAAAAATTACTATTGTATTTAGTGGAACAAGAACTAGATAATATGGAGAGCCAGGGATGGGAGCACTGCTAGTGAGTTAAAAAGGTGAAGTAAAAACCCCCCAGAATGCCAGAAACATAAGTTTGAGTGCCAGATAAGATAATTTGTTTGTTATTGAGGTTTGAGTGAGAGGAGATGTAAAGGAGAAAGGAAGAAACTAATATAGAGGGAGTAAAGAAAGAGAGAGAGAGAAAAAAAAAAGAGGGAACCACTAAAAGAAGAAAAAAGAAAGGAGAGAGAGAGAGAGAGAGAGTTAAGGGTTTTGGAGTGCAACCCTCATAGAGAGAAAGGAAGAGAAGAGAAAAGATAATGGGAGATGTAACACTTATGGGTAGTGTAGTTCAAGGAGAGGAGAGAGTAAGACCGGTAGAGAGTTAATCGGCCAAATTGGAGGAGGAAAAAAAAAATCAAGAATGAAGATAAGAGAAACAAACGAAGAAATATAATAAAATGGGATAGGTTATAAAGTCTGCAGATTATTCTTGATTTTGAGAGGTTATCTTCTTGCTTTTTCTTTTCTCTCCCTCTTCCTGGTCGGTGACTCTGTACCCCGGGTTTTGCCCCTTTGCCACACTCAGGTGGAGGTTTGCAGTTGATAAGTCTCTATGGCAATGTCATGTATTGTGCTTTAGTCTCGTTGGCAGTCTAGGCTATTAGCATTTATAGGCTCCGACAGTGATAGAGTCCGTGTTCCTAGAGCCTTTCTCCTAGTCTTTCCTTCCTCAATTAGTAGCCTGATAATCCAGCTATGGGGTTGCTACTGCCTCTGCCTGGATAGTAAGAGGCTCAAAGAGCTGGCAACTCCCCACTCTATTTCCACTCAGCACAGGGCTCTGGGTAAGGCTCAGTCAGTCAGAGCTGCTAGCATAATCAGGCGGGCTTTCTGCCCACTCAAAGACCTCTGGCTCTGCCACTCTGTCCGGTAACACAAGCGGGCGCCCACTTCCGGGGCGCTTGGAGGAAACTCTCACTCACTGGCTGCGCGCGCAGACCAGGATATCCGGCCAGCAGTCTCACGCTCTGAGTGAAACCCCCAACCGCAGGGAAAAGTTGCAGCATTGGAATTGAGTCTCGCTCCCTCCCCGTGCGCGGCTTTTGCAAGGCGCTGGGGCGGCCCGAGATTCTGCTTTGGCCCACACAAAGGCCCCTGACTCTGCTCCTCTATGCGATAACACGGGCGCGCACTGCCGAGGCACTCGGAGGAATCGCTCACTCCTTATCTGTGCGCGCAAACCAGGATATGAGTCCGGCCGCTTTCCCTCTGAGTGAAACCCCCAGCAGCACGGAAAATCTCCACCGTTGGAATTAGTTCTCACTCCCTCCCGTGCGTGGCTTTCCCAGGGCGCTGGGGCTGCCCAGAGACTCTGCCCTCGGCCCACAGAAAGGCCTCTGACCCTGCCTCTCCGTGAGGCAACACGGGCACTGACTCCCGGGGCCTAGGAAGAAATCTCTCGCCCACTAACTGCGCACCAGCCAGGAGACCGGGTAAAATGTCCGCGCCGCTTGTCTTTCTTTGTTTGGGTTTGGCGCGAGTGTTAGCTTGTATTGCCCGGGTTGCCACAGGATCAGATTTTCCTTGGCTTGGATCTCCGTGCCACAGCCTGGTTCGGCCGTTTGTGTCGCGGCCTGGATGTATTCACCCCCTTTGCCCGCCTCAGTTTCTATATTCACAGTTACCAGAGAAAGCCGCTCTGTTTAGGTTAGTGAGGAAGGCGGAGCTTTTCTTACTCCCTATTTCCTTCGGGGTTTGGTTATATATTTAGCCAATTTTTCACTCAATCATACCTTTGGGTGTATTGCAAAGCATCTGGAAGCTCCAAGTATAGGTTTTTCTGTTTCTGGTTGAAGATCTTGTTGAGTTTTGGGGGAGATTTATCGGTATCGCTTCCTACCCCGCCATTACTCTGACGTCATCTCCACAGATTTTTAAAAAATAAGACAGCCCTACAAGAATTGTCTGACTCCATCAGAAAGAGCAATATAAGAATCATGGATATTTCAAACAAATAATTTATAATAACTTCCAAAGCCTGTGGAAAGAGTTTGAACCTTGAATCCAAGAAGCAAATAGAACACCAAGTTACCTCCACCCAAACAGACCTCCTCCAAGACACACTGTAATGAAATTGTCACAGATTAATGACAAAAAAGAATCCTTAAGGCAACTAGGGAAAAGAAGAATATAACATATAAAAGAAGGCTCATTAGGTTAACATCAGAATTCTCAGTAGAAACTCTATCAGCCAGAAGATAGTGAACTCAAATATTTAAAGTACTGAGAGTGTAATTACTACTCAGCCAAGAATACTATATCCATCAAAGCTATCCTTCAAATATGAAGAATAAGTAAAAATGTTTATAGACATAGAGAAGCTGAGGGGATTTTTCACCAGAAAATGGCCACTGCAGGAAATACTAAAGGGGGTTATTTAACCAATACAAAGAACAAAACAAAACAAAGCTACAAGTAAAATACTTCAACAAGATCACAATAAAAACAAGGATAATCTGTGACAACAATAACATAAAAGAGGAGAGGATAAAGATCAGCAGTAGCAAAGGAGGATGGAGTGTAGAAGCACTCATGAGATAATGAACTCTTGTAAATATGACAATTTTTCTTTTAATAACCTAATGGTAACCACCCACAAAAATGTCACAATTGAAACACATAGCTTTACAAAAGAGGAAACAAGGGAAAGAAGTATGGAATACAATCAAACAAAAACAACTAACAGAAACACAAAAGAGGAGAACCAAAAGAGATACAGAGCTATTAGAAAGCAATATATAAAATAGCTATAGGAAACCCTTAAGTGTTAATAATTACCCTACATGTAAATGGATTGAACTCACCAATAAAGAGACACAGAATAGCAGATTAGAACAAAAAGCAAAATCCAACCATATGCTACTTTGAAGAGACACATCTAAGCCACAAGGACAATAATAGATTCAAAGTGAAAGGTTGGGAAATGATTTTCCAAGCAAATAATATCCAAAGAAAAGCAGGTATAGCCATACTCATATCTGATAATGCTGACTACAAGACAACAAAGATAACCAGAGACAAAGATGAACATTTTGTAATGATAAAGGGGACATTGTATCAAGAAGACATAACATTTCTTAATATACATGCACCAAAATATATAAAACATCTTCTAACTGATCTAAAAGTAGAAGCAAAAACAAAATCATACTTAGAGATCTCAATATACCATTGATGGTTCTAGATCACTTATCCAAACAGAAAATGAATAAGAAATATCAGCCTTACACAAAACACTAGACCAAATGGACATAATACACATTTACAAGACATTTCATACCAGAACTTCAGAGTATACATTTTTCTCTAGTGTACATGGAACATTATCAAGAATAGACCATATATTGGGCAAAAAAACTAACATCAACGAATTCAGAAAGATTGAAATTATACTAAGCATATTCTCAAACCACTAGGTTTTGAAATTAGAATTCAACTACAAAAAAATAAAGAAAGAAACTCACAAAAATGTGAAAATTAAACAACCTAGTTCTAAAAAATGACTTGGTCAAAGAAAAATAAAAGCAGAGATCAAAACTATATACAGACAAATGAAAATGACAATATCATGAATCAAAATTTCTGTGATGCAGCAAAAGCAGTAACAAGAGGGAAGTTCATATCATTACAGGCTTATATCAAGAAACAAGAGAGAGGCCCTGGCCGGTTGGCTCAGCGGTAGAGCATCGGCCTGGCGTGTGGGGGACCCGGGTTCGATTTCCGGCCAGGGCACATAGGAGAAGCGCCCATTTGCTTCTCCCCCCCTCCCCCTCCTTCCTCTCTGTCTCTCTCTTCCCCTCCCGCAGCCAAGGCTGCATTGGAGCAAAGATGGCCCGGGTGCTGGGGATGGCTCCTTGGCCTCTGCCCCAGGCGCTAAAGTGGCTCTGGTCGCAGCAGAGCGATGTCCCGGAGGGGCGGAGCATCGCCCCCTGGTGGGCAGAGCATCACCCCTGGTGGGCGTGCCGGGTGGATCCCGGTCGGGCACATGCAGGAGTCTGTCTGACTGTCTCTCCCTGTTTCCAGCTTCAGAAAAATACAAAAAAAAAGAAAGAAAGAAACAAGAGAGAGCCCAAGCAAGCAACTTAACATCACATCTTAAGGAACTAGAAAAAGAAGAACAAAGTCACCAAAAACCAGAAGAAGAAAGGGAATAGAGAGTGGAAATAAATGAAATAGAGAACAGAAAAACTATAGAAAAAATTAATACAACAAAGAGCTGGTTCTTTGAAAAGATAAATTAAATTGACAAGCCCCTGGCAAGACTCACTAAGGACTCATATAAGCAAAATCTGAAATGAAAGACAAGAAATTACCACAGATATAGATATACAAAAGACCATTGTAGAATACCATGAAAATCTACATGGCACCAGATTCAACAATCTAGAAGAAATAGGTAAATTTCTGGAACTATACGTTCTTCCTAGACTAAGTCAAGAAAAAGTGAAAAGCCTAAATAGATCCATAAGCAGGGAGAAAATAGAAACAACTATCAAAACCTCCAAAAAATAAAAGTCCAGGACCAGACGACTACACTAGTGAATTCTACCAAACATTCATAGAAGATTTGGTTCCTAGCCTTCCCAAAGTCTTCCAAAAAGTTGAAGAAGAAGCAATACTTCTGAACACCTTTAATGAGGACAACATTAACCTCATACCAAAACCTGGCAAGGACAATACAAAAAAAATAAAAATAAATAAAAAAAACTACAGACCAATATCCCTAATGAATACAGATGCAAAAGTCCTAAACAAAATACTAGCAAAGCAAATACAACAACACATCAAGGGGTAGGTATTTGGTGTGAGGGCTTCCAATATTGAGAAGAAAGTATGAATGGAGTGTTGACATGAAGTTTGAAGTGTGCATACATACACGCAAGGTGCTGCAAAGTGCAGGAAGGGAATAGGAGTGGCAGAACTATCCTCTTACTTAAAAATATTAGAAGCAGGCCTGACTATGCTAACCTCTGTCAGAGAATCTACAAAGCTTTAGCATTAACCATTGAACCTTATGAATACTTCTACAATCTGTAAAAACTAATATAGTCCCATTTCATCTATTCTTCACTCAAAATAACAAAAGAACAGCTGATTCTCATTATTCAGAGTTTTTATGTTCCATAAAGTTGCTGTGTTGAATTAGTGAATACTGAACCATTGCTCCGATGGGAAACACAAGTTCCTGTGCAGGGTCCTTTAAGATATGTTAAGAATTTGGGTCATTTTCCCAAAGGAATGGAAATCCATTGAAAGGTTTTTAACAGGGATAATACCATCAGGTTTGCATTTTTTAAATATTATTTTGACTACAATGTCGAGAAAGGAATAGAAGAAGAAAACAGTGAATATTGGACATCAGCTTAGTAGGCTTCTACATTCATCCAAGAGAAGGATGTTGGTAACTTGGACTAGGAAGATAATAGAAGACAGAGAAGTAGACAGATTTGGGAGAGGTTTAGGTAGTAAAATCTAAAAAATTTCTTGATACATCAGTGGTCCACAACCTTTCTTGGGCCATGGACCGGTTTAATGTCAGAAAATATTTTCACAGACCAGCCTTTAGGGTGGGACAGATAAATGTATCACGTGACCGAGACAAGCATCAAGAGTTCTTAGACGGATGTAACAGAGAGAATCTGGTCATTTTAAAAAAATAAAACATCGTTCAGAGTTAAATATAAATAAAACAGAAATAATGTAAGTTATTTATTCTTTCTCTGTGGACCGGTACCAAATGGCCCATGGACTGGTACCAGTCCACGGCCCGGGGGTTGGGAACCACTGTGATACCTTAAACATGTAGCAGGGGATGTATGAGGTATATCTTGGCCTCAGACTTTCTTAACTGATGGATGATAGCACCCTTCAGAGAAGAGAGAAAGATTTAAAGTGTAGACCCTGAGTTCAGTCTTGGACACATTGAATTTAAGGTGCTTTGGAGATGTCAAGCAGTTAAATGGAAATAATAGTCAATCTCAAAGGAGTGTTCCGGGCTAGAGCCATCAGTTGGAAATTCAACTGTCTAGAGATAAAATTTGAGGCCACGCAGTTATATTGGTCACAATTTGGGGGGGGGGTTCAAGAATTAGAAATCCTCCTCAGATAGTTTAAAGTGAATTTAGCACAAGAATATAAGGATAGTTTGGCCTGGCGTGCAGGAGTCCCAGGTTCGATCCCCAGCCAGGGCACACAGGAGAAGCGCCCATCTGCTTCTCCACCTCTCCTCCTCTCCTTCCTCTCTGTCTCTCTCTTCCCCTCCCGCAGCCAAGGCTCCATTGGAGCAAAAGATGGCCCGGGCGCTGAGGATGGCTCTGTGGTCTCTGCCTCAGGTGCTAGAATGGCTCTGGTTGCAACAGAGCGATGCCCCAGATGGGCAGAGCATCGCCCCCTGGTAGGTGTGCCGGGTGGATCCCTGTTGGGTGCATGCGGGAGTCTGTCTGACTGCCTCCCCCGTTTCCAACTTCAGAAAAATACAAAACAAAATAATAAAAAATAAGGATAGTATAGCACGTGCATGTGCGCGCGCACACACACACACACACACACACACGCACACACACCATTTAAAGCCTCAGAAGGAAAGTCCCAGGTCAGTTCTGGGGGTTAAGGCAGTGGAATCAATGGACAGTAACTTCAGAGTACCACATCATAGGAAATTTTAGCTCCAAATACTCTCCCTCCTCTGGTATTTAAGACAAATATTCCGAGAAGTGAAATTCTGATTTGTTGTTTAAGAAAGAGTAGGGCACCTTGACTGGCAATCCCATCAAGACCAGACACACTGGGCATAAGGGAGGTGGGTCCCTGGGGAAAAAAGGAAGTGAGTTGGCTCTAAAAGGAGAGGTAAAACATTGAACCAGTAAACTAACAGTTTCACTAAAGACGTGGATGAGAATGCCTAGTGAGAAGAAAGAAAAGGGTAGGTCCAAAGCTTGAGTGATTTCAACGTCTAATGGCCAGAGAAAGGAGGGGTCAAAAGGCAGGGGCCAGCAAAGTGGAGGAAGACTTGGGCGCTGCTTCATTGGAGCCCAGGGGGAGAATGCTTCATGAGAGAGGGCATGTCATAAGTGGTCACATAAGATGAAGAATGAAAACTGTCACTGGCTTTAGTGACAGAGAAGACATGGGTGACTTTAATGAGAGCAGGTTTGGTGGCTTGATGGGACAGAAGCCAAAATGAGTAGAGGTTGAGGCAGGCACATACACAGCTTTAAAAAGTTAGGCCTTGAAGGAGGTGAGACACCAACAGAGGATTTGAGCTGAAAGAGGTTTTGCTCTTAAAAATGTTTAATGCCTGAATCTTAATGAGAAGTCCAGAATCAAGGAATCACAGTCAAACATACAAGCTTGAGAGAGATAATTATGAAATATTCTGAAAAGGATAGGAAGGCCTGACTTCCACCAAGGGAATAAAGACCTCCACTAACATAAAAGGAGGAGAGGAAGGAGGAGCAGAGGAAGTGGGACTCAGAAGCGCAGCAGTGAGGAGCTCAGTAGGCGAGCTAGCTGACTTGGGATATCCTGTGCTGAGGGTTGGGTTCAGGGCTCCAAGGCTCCAAGTCTTCCCACAGGTCATTCATGGAATTTTAAGGGGGGAGGAATGAATTTACTCCCTGGAAATTAAACCCAGCCACAAATGTCCCAGGTTTGGATTCCCAAGGTTTTGAGAACCTCGGATTCACCATAACTTGGGCATCAGCCAAGTGAGGAATACTGTGTCAGAGGCAGTTCAGTGTCTGCTCTTACAGACTCAGTCTCCACTCCCCTTTCCTCCTCGAGGCTCTCATCATCTAGAGTAAAAACAGTTTTCCCTTTTCATCCCCTCAAACGCCAGGGTCTCAGTTACACCTCCTTTCCCAGGCAATCAAGCCACACACTAGACCCCGAGGTGGCCACATGGAGAGGCATCCCAAAGATTTCTGATTACATTGTTTATCCTGGAGAACAGAGCTTTCTGCCCACCTGTTCAAGGACATCAACCCCATTTGCCTCCTTGGCATGGGAAGTCAAACTGGGGCAGGGAGAGTGGGCCTATGCCTACCTTTGGGAAAAGAGTGCTACCTTCAGTGCCTGAAAAGGGATTGATTCTCCCAAGGGTGATGAAGGCCATACTTCAGCCCTTCTCCAACTAGAACAGAGAAAAGAAAACACAAGTTACACCGGCAGTAGAACATCCATATAGATTGACCTGTCTTCTGTTTTCCCTCTCCAGGCAGGAACTAAGTCTTCTTTGTCTTTCCATCTCCAGGGGCTAGCACAGTGTCTTCTCTTGTTCCATTCAATTGATGGTGCGTGTACACAGACACGACTTCTCATTCCCACACTATCTTGCCTCTCAGCTATGGGATATCCTTGGGTTAGAAAGACTAGGGGGATAAATAGTAGTGGATGGGGTCTTGTCTTGGGGGTGAGTATACAATACAGTGTAGAGAGATGTTTTGTACAATTGTATACCTGAAACCTGTATAATTTTGTTAACCAGTGTCACCCCAATAAATTTAATTTTAAAAAAAGAAAGAAAGGCTCTGGAGTCCTTTTTCAAGGCAGTCTACAACACAGTACAATTTCTGAACAGGATCTTTAAATGACCCAGTAAAATCCACTTTGCTCCTCAGCCTTCTGATGCTATCACATGTTAAATTTCAGTAGCAGATTTTGGCATAGTACAAGTATATTCTAGAATTTTTTTTTTTTTGCTACTAAAGGTTAGAAATGTCTTACTTTTCTCAGAGATTTCCCAAGCTCTCTAGGAAATTATGAATGTCTATGTTAAGTGTGTACAGAAGTCCAGCCACCTGTTATGGGGCCAACTCCAGCTATGGGGCTTCCTGTGTTTCAGCAACAAAGTGCTGATGTAAACATTGCTTTCCCATGACACTGCACAGCCCAGCTCCTGCCTGCAACCTCCCCCCCCCCATCAATGGCAGCTGGGCATATTGCCATGTTTACTCCTGAAAGTACTAATGACCCAATGAAGGATGTTACTTCCCCATTATCCCAGGTGATTAGATTCTGTTCATAATGCTAAACAACAAAAACCCAAAGCAGGGAATAGAGCCCTTAGAGCAAATTTAGTCCTCACGGTGGATAGACTTTATTCATTAGTCTCACTTCATTCTCCAGCATAGGCATAATGATCTTTGTGAAATGTCTCAAGAACCTTACAGTAAATAAAAATGATAAATGTTGACCTTCGCTGTCACTTTCAAACCCTAAAAATCTATGATTCATTTCTCCTCAAGGCTTCACATTTTCAAGGCCCAAGGAGATTTAAGTAACACGCCAATGTAAATAGCAGGTAATGGACCCTGATAAATGTCCTAACCTGAAAGAGTAGCCAAAAGGAAAAAAGAGGTAAAATTAATTTAATCTATCTGCAGATATCTTTATAGTTGCCATTGGAGATGGTAGGAAGCCTCAAAAACTGCTCTTGACCACAACCCCAAACTAAGCAGGTTTTTAACACAAGAAAATACCATTTCTTGCCTTCCCCAAACTGTTTTATCAGAAAGACAATACTGTTAACTTCACTATTCCCAGCATCAAGATGAAGCACTAGAGGCAGCCAGGTGTCCCCAATGCACTGTACTATCGAGACCTGGGTTTGTAAAGGTGTATAGATTGTTAGCAGCCAAAGGATGAGTTGGATTCTGGCCAGTCAGCCTGGCAACAAGAAATATATTTTCACTCTTCCTTGCACAAAAGGAAGCTTTACCTAGAAATTGGACCAAACACAAGAATCAATTCTATTTTTGGCTGCTGGACTCTCTTCCAACAGCTTCCACATCTCTCCTCCAGCCGTCTTCCTGGCCAGCTTCCCCTTTTCTATATTCCGGGACCAGCTCCATAGTTACCATTTTCATTCTACCTTATTGAGTCTGATGAAAATAAAATTGCCTGAGACACAGAATAATTTCTCTGAAATTCCACAAGATTCTTTCTTTGCTATTCTTCCTGCCTCCATTTTCCTGACTCTTTCACATTCAAAACTTGTATCTAATGCCTCAGATTTGGGGACATATTTTAGTCCTTGCTCTTCAATTCTCTCTGTCATCATGTTTTTTGTAGACAGGCAGCCTCAAGTGCTCACTAATGGACACATTAATAGAGCTCAATAAAACTAGTAAAATTGTCCATTGTTTGTATTGTGTTCACACCAGAAGCCTGGCAGGATATAGGACGAGAGAACATTTGTCCTTTTGGTTCCTGTCAGGTGGCAAATAAAATCACAGGCTTGGAAAACAGTCTTCTGCCTATTGGCCTGTGTTCTTTTCTTAGAATTATCAGTATGATATCCAGAATACTGAGTTGTTTTGCTCTCATAATTTTTATTTAGAGAGCTAAAAATTATTGTAAATGATTTCCATTTGGCAACTTCTAGAAATAACGAACATTATAAATTCTATGTATTTTTATTTTAACAAAGCAAATATTTCTCTTGCTGTTTTTTTTGGTACAGTACATACTCAAAGGGCTAACATGCTTGGTGTTTAATCCAATGATATCCTCTAGGTTGTTCTCTTTTTATCCTTCGTATAAGTTTTGGGTCAGAGAGACCATAATGTTCTATTTTCTAGATTTTAAAGTTCTGTTTTCCCAAAGCACTAAGGAGTAAGTAACTTGGAATAGAAAAGCTTGCTGTGAGATTTTACTAATGAAGAGGATTTCAGCTATTCCCATAATGTTCTTCTCAACGTGACTCATCAGGGTAAGTATTCTACTTTGCAACAAGCACATAAATGGAGCCTGGTCTTATTGATCTTAAAAAACAGCATTCCATACTTACCTCTTTCCGTTTCTAGCCTTCAGTGCATAATGACATATCTGTACTTTTTTTCATGAGGCCAATTTCCTCCCTATTAATTACCATCAATGTTAATTAAGTTATTTAAGATATACTTGTAGAGTTTACAGAAAATAACAACATATCCATTATGTCCACAATCAAAGACAAACAAAATTGAGATGATGTCTGGGATCAAAGCTCATCAGTGAGATTCAGGGACCAGGCGAAAAGGTGCTGTGACTTTAAAAGACTTTGCACACTAGTGTTAGCAGCCACGTGCTTATGTTTAAGAGCCATTTCAGAAGGAGTCATCTGAAGATTAGACTGAAGGAGGAAGCTGTAGCTCTATGCCCGTGCGACCTGTCTTGCAGCCTTCAATCCATTCCCCCTCACCCTCCCAAGTTACCAAGCCTGTGAGAGAGCTAGACCTGATATCTCCAGATGAGAAAAGGAAAAAGACAACCACTGCTCATCTTTACTGCAGACCAAATTACGGTGGGTAAGATTTAAAGTTCCTTCTCTTGGTAAGACATAAAGCAATGATACCTAATCTGGCTTTCATGATTGATCTGGTGGTATTATCTAATAGTGCTGGGTTCAGCTTGCCTGCTCTTTTCCAGTACAAGGTAGGGCGGGTAAGCAATGAAAGCAACTGCCTTTGAAACCCAACCTCCTAACCTTTTGCAAAAAATGCTTCTGTACCTACTACCCGCCATCCCCAAACATCAATATTATCAATTTCAAGTGCTTACTTACCATATTGTTAATTCTATGAGGCAAATAGCAATAGTATAAAATATGGTCCCTACTAGTCCTGGTCCTGAGTGGTCATCATAGGAGTATGTGCACGTGTGTGTGCGCGTGCGTGTGTCTGTGCGCGTGTGTGTGTATGTGTGTGTATGTGTGTGTGTGTGTGTGCATGTGTGTGTGTGTAGAGCTGTGCTATCCCATACCATTGGTTTTGGCCTTCTCCCATTTATAGTTTTCCTAGAACTATTCTTTTTTTATATATATAAATTTTTATTAATGTTAATGGGGTGACATCAATAAATCAGGGTACATATATTCAAAGAAAACATGTCCAGATTATCTTGTCATTCACTTATGTTGCATACCCATCACCCAAAGTCAGATTGTCCTCCGTCACCTTTTATCTAGTTTTCTTTGTGCCCCTCCCCCTCCCCCTCTCCTCCTTCCCTCCCTAGAGCTATTCTTAATTGGCTTCTTCTACCATCATCTAGACCAGGGGTCCCCAAACTTTTTACACAGGGGGCCAGTTCACTGTCCCTCAGACTGTTGGAGGGCTGGACTATAAAAAAAACTATGAACAAATCCCTACGCACATTGCATATATCTTATTTTAAAGTAAAAAAAAAAGGGAACAAATACAATATTTAAAATAAAGAACAAGTAAATTTAAATCAACAAACTGACCAGTATTTCAATGGGAATTATGGGCCTGCTTTTGGCTAATGAGATGGTCAATGTGCGGTTCCATATTTGTCACTGCTAGTCGTAACAGGTGATATGACGCGCTTCTGGAGCCGTGATGCGTGCATCCCACGTCACCGGAAGTAGTACTGTACGTGAGCCATGCTGCACTTTGTGGCGCCGCCACATACAGTACTCCCGGAACACAGGATGAGGATGGATCCTGTGCTCCTCTCACTGACCACCAATGAAAGAGGTGCCCCTATCGGAGGTGCAGCGGGGGCCGGATAAATGGCCTCAGGGGGCCGCATGTGGCCCGCGGGCCGTAGTTTGGGGACCCCTGATCTAGACACAATCACTGCAATCACTGATTATTCAGAGGAGTCTAACACACACAAGTCAGAGGAGATGCAGAGAGTAGGGAAATGTCACACAAACCACATTTCCCAGAAGTACCATAATACTTACATTTTCACATCCTATGGTCAGCACAGCTCAGCTTTAATTGAAGCACTCAATTGTACAGTTACCATTTTGGGCAACAGCTCAGGTGTAAATATATTAAGCACAATTCTTTCCATGCACTGCTTGTAGACGCTCTCCTTAGAAGTCTTTTTGTCTTCTCTAGCCTCTTTCCAATGCCCTGTACTTTTAGCTTATCAATGATTAGTGCCTACATATTTCCACCTAATTCACAAAGTCAGTTACTGCCTTTGTCTGGATTCCTCAGGTGCAATAAGTCTCTTTCATTGGACCATAATTCCTCACTTTTAACTTGAATCAGAACTGCATTGACATCCCAACTTCCTTTCTCACAGATGACTTTTCTCTACCTTCTCTCCCACTACTTGGATGTAAGCATTCTCTCTCTCTCTCTCTCTCAGACCCTGAGCATTCATCCTACTGCCCCCATACCATGCTCTGACCACTCAGTTCCCTGCTTTTGTCTTCCAGCCTCAACCTCTGTATTTCTCTAGTTCTTCTGTTTCCTGTTGGAGTTCTTTCCTCCCATTTAGTCATTCCTTAACTAGTTATTTAGAACCAACTATGGGTGAACAAACAGATTAAGAGCCCTGCCTTTGCAGAGCTTACATTCTAGAAGGTGGAGACAAAGAAAACAAAGATAAGCATCCTATTTAAATGTTACTAGGTTGTGGTTCATGCCTTAGAAAAAAAGAAGAAGGAGATCAGGGCAAAGTGAAGAAGACCATGCTGGGTAAACTCACGGAGGTAGACTTAAACTTGGCAAAGGAGTTAGCTAAGCAGATATTTTGGGGAAGCACATCCAAGAGGAAAAAACAGCCAGCTCAACCAAAAGTTCTCAGAGGATATTTGGCCTTGCCTGGAATATTCAGGAAAAAAGAGTGACAGCCAGTGTAGACACAGCAGTATGGATGAGGAGAAGAGCATGGATTCACTGACTCCTTCTGAATATCACTTGCCCTTTTCTACCTGTTGATGGCTTCAGCGTCTCCCACTCAAAGTAGAATCATATCCCCTTAAAACCTCACAGTATACATCCATACAGGGGTAGTTCCCATACATTTAAAAACAGTAGTTGCTCCACGTTGATGAAATAACCTTGACCCAGACTACTTTGAGTTACCTCCTCTAGATGTGTGCTATCGTAACACTCAACATTCTGGGGAATATGGAAGACCCTTGCTCTGAATGAATAAAGTGTCCCATTGGATGCACTAGGAGACTAGAGCACCATAGAAGGGGAAATTCATAAAGAAAATGGGTTAGCCACCAGGCAAGTGATGTTTTCCTCTTCCACCAAAGTGACTCAGCAATTCTCTACCCCTCTTGACAACTCTAACAAGGTTTTAAGTGTCCACAGACATTCGAAAGATTGCAAGCATCTTATAGTAGGCACTGTTGAGGTGAAGAATTTTATCAGTTAAGGGTTTTTTTAATTATTTATTCATGCATTAAACAAATATTTATCACACATTATACTGTTGCTAACAAAGATAAGCAAAACATGGCCCTGAATCCAAGAAATCTGTGATCTTTCTAAGTAGAAACGCCAACACATTAACACAATATAAACTATAAATTATCTTAGTTTTAAAGGCAGGAGTTCTAAATCAGGGTGCTCTTGGGATTTTACTTTTGGGGATATTTCTAAGCATATATTCTAGATTCTATCCTGGCACCTAAACACATGATTTTTAACCATCACTGTATGCATACTGGAATCACCTGAGTTTTTACTATCAGACTGCCTGGGTTCCAGCCCAGAAATTCTAATTTAATTGTTCTGGGATACAGCCAAGGCATGAGAATTTTTAAGTTCCCCATGTGATCTTAAGGTTCAGCTATGGCTGAAAACCACTTGTGATAGGCTGAATAATTGTCCCAATAACATCCATGTCCTAATTCCCAAAGCCTGTGAATATGTTACCTTTCCTGATTAAAGGACTTTGCAAATATGATGTTATTAAGGATCCTGAAATGAGATTACCTAGACATGCAGGTGTGGCCAATGCAATCACAAGGTTTCTTGTAAGAGGTGGGAAGGAGGGTCAGAGTCAGTAGTAAGAGATGTGATGATGGAAGGAACAGTTTGGGGTGATGCGAGGAAGGGCCATGGACCAAGGAATGCAGATGGCCTATAAAAACTGCAAACGGCAAGGAGACAGTTTCTCTCCTGAATCCTCCAGAATGAGGACCTTCCAACACCTTGATTTTAAAAATCCACTTAATGTAACTTCATTCTAGTGAATAAAGACAGTTTATAAACAAAAAGTAAGATGTAAAAACATCAGATGGTTTATAGCTATGGAGAGAAGGAAGCAGGGAAAAGACATAGGGAGTAGTCGAGGGAAGGTTAAGATTTCAGGCATGAGATAATAGAAAGCTTCCTGAGGAGTAACATTTGAAAACTGACCTGGCCCTGGCCAGTTGGCTCAGCAATAGAGCATCAACCTAGCATGTGGAAGTCCCAGGTTTGATTCCCAGTCAGGGCACACAGGAAAGGTGACCATTTGCTTCTCTCCACCCCCCCTCTCTTCCCTTCCTTGTCCCAGTAAATCCTGAGTTCCACGTCAATCAGGCATCCCCAATTTGACTTCCCACTAAAGTGGGACACTCCTACTTGACAGCATGGCTGGTGGCCTCTTTGAGACTAATCTTGAGGTGGCTGTGAGGATTCTACTTATTGGTAGCAAGACCAACTGTCACCAGAGGAAAGACATGACTGACACACAAGTTAGTTGCAACAATCACACAGGCAGCTTATCACTCACAGATCCTATGGCATGCCTGGACACAGCTTAAGGGGGCCCCGTCAGCATGCTCCTCTCGGCTGTCCTTCGTCAGGGTGGCATGGCGACAGTCCACGTTCAACATTGGCATCTGTACGACTGACTGCAGCTAGGGCCCCCCTTGGTTTAAGTACCTTTCTGGCATATAGCCTCAAACAGGTGTTAATCTGTGGGATTTTCACATCAAGCTACTTTTGGGGAGTTTCTCACAGAGTCCCTTTTATGTTAATCTACATTAAAAAATTTTTATGTTAGTATAGAGAATTGTCACATCAAGCCAATTCTGAATTTAAATTGAGAATTTAAAAAGCATATCACTTCACACACATACAGACTGAGCCCTGAGCAGAGGGTGTGGCCTTGCCTGTCACATCTCTACATGCTAGATAAGCTCCCATGCAGAGGGTGTCGCCTTATTCACTTGCCTTAATGGCTTTTAATATTATATCCTAACTTATTTCTATATATATATTCCATATTTTTCATATTTCTAATTATTTAATTACTATAACACTATATTACTGTAACATTCCTTCAGCCCTGGCTCGACCAATTCAAGCACATCAGCCCGGGCACTGAGGATGGCTCAGTGGAGCCTCTGACTCAGGCACCACAGTTTTGAGCAGCCCCAGATGAGTAGAGCATCCGCCCCAGATGGGGGTTCAGGTCACATGTGAGAGTCTGCCTATGCATCTCCCCTACTCTCAGTTAAAAAAAGAAAACTGACCTAAAGGCAGTGAGGAAGTGAGCTCTAAAGACATCCAGGGACAGGAGCACTTCAAGTAGAGGAGCAGCATGTGCAGAGGTCATGAGGTAGAAGGGTGCCCAGAGGATTCCAGTGGGAGTAAAACAACCAAGGGGAAGAAATGTAGTCCCAGAGGTATCAGAGGCCAGACCACAGGGCCTAGGAGCCCTCAGTAAGGAATATGGATTCTGTTCTTAGTGCCTGGGAAAGCTATTGGAAGGTTTAAAGCTGTCTTTATTTAAAGTGGGTTTCTTGTAGAGAATGTATAGTTCATATAGTTGGGTCATTTTTATTTTTTAATCTTTGCCTTTTAATTGGTATTTTAATTATATTTTGACCGTTCACATTTAAAGTGATTATTGATTAGTTAATGTCTACCATGTCTATAACTGTTTTCCATTCATTACATTTATGTTTTATTTCTTCCTACTCCCTTTCCCTGCTTCTTTGTCTGCCTTCTTTGGTTTTAATTTAGCATTTATATTATTACATTTTATCTCTTACTCTCTTAAAATATCAATTATACTTTTTTTTTGAAAGATGTTAGTGATTTCCATAGTTTGCAACATACATTCTTAAAGTTCACCAGCAGATAACACTATACTACTTGACATGTAGTGCAGATACCTCATAAGGGGACATTCCCAATTCCACCCTTCTGTTCCTGTGACATTGCTGTCATTCCAGTTATCATATGTTATAAGCACCTAATGAATTATTATCGCTTTTTAAAAAGTTATCTTCTAAGTGAAATAGTTTATTTTACCTTCACTTATTCCTTCTTTAACATGCTTCTTTTCTTTTTGTAGGTCCAAGTTTCTGACCTACATCATATTTTTTTCTGCCTAAACAACATCTTTTAACAGTTTTGTATAGCAGGTCTGTTGGCAATGAATTCTCTCCATTGTTGTTTTCCCAAGAAAGTTTCATTTTATTTTTACCAGTTTTGAAGAAGACTATATCTGGATATAGAATTCTAGGTTGTTGGGGTTCTTTTTTTTTCTCACCACTAAAAATATTTCACTTTGTTCTCTTCTTGTTTTCATGGTTTCATGAACTTGCTCTTTTATAGGTAAGATATTTTGGGAATTTTGTTTTGTTTTGTTTTATCTCTGGTTAAATTTTTTTTTGAGTTTTCTATAATTTGAATATAATATGCCAAAGTGTAGGATTTGGGGGGTTAGGGTATTTATCCTGTTTAGTGTTCTCTGAGTTTTTTGGATGAATGATTTGGAATCTGTTATTAATTTGGGAACCTCCCAATCATATTGCTTCAAATTTTCTTTTGCTTCTTCTGTATTCCTATTACACATAACACCCTCTGAAACTGCCCCACAATTCTACGATATTCTATTCTAATGTTTTTATTTTTTCTCTTTGCATTTCAGTCTAGAAAGCTTTTATTGTCCTACCTTCAGGCTCATTGATTCCTCCCTTGACCATCTGAGTCCACTGATGAACCCATCAAACTTTTGCTTTCTGTTTTGATTTCTAGAATTTCCTTTTGATACTTTTTTTTTAGAGTTTCCATCTCTTTATTTATATTACCCATCTGCTTTTACATGCTGCTTATTTAATCCTTTAGACCCTTAGCATATCAGTCAGAGTTATTATAAATTTCCTATTTGGTCATTCGAACACCTCATGTCTTCTGAATCTAGTTCTGATAATTGCTTTGTCTTTTCAGACTATTTTCTTGCCCTTTGGCATGCCCTGTAATTTCTGTTCAAAGTTTCAGATGTATCAGGTAATAGGAACTGAAGTAGATAGGGCTGTATTTATGTTAATCTGGCTAGGTGTTGGCCTGTGTTTAATATTTGTTGTAGATACAGGTGCTAGAAACTTCAATTTCTTCCAGTGTCCTTGTGTTATCTCCCCTCCTGACTTTGGCTTCACTAAGTATTCTTCTCCCCAGAAAGTCTATGTCTTGCTGCTCTTTCAGCTATAATCAACTGTTATCATACTGGATCCCTACGATGTGGAAGTCAAGTGTGAGAGAGGGGGAGGGTTATTATCTTCCAATCAATCCTCACTAGTCTTCTGGCTGGTCTGTGTATTGGAGCTGTGACTCTCACAGTGTTTCTCCACAGATACAGTTTCTTTTTCTCCCTGACTCGGTCATTATGTCCACCCCCACCTTCACCCCAGCCTTAGGTGAGACAGAAAGTCTAGAAGGAGCTGGAGGGAGAGTAATGTCCTTACCAGAACTGGAACATAGTAAGCCTTTCCTCTGATAGTGCTCTTTGGTTATGGAGAAGGCTCATAGTTCACAATAATTACTGTTCCCTTGTTAGTCAGAGCCATAGAAGATCCTTCTCAAATCTTTACCAGGAGAACATGGTAGGATTCCTGGAGGTAAATTTAACCCATAAAGTATGGTCTCTTAGATGTTTCTCACTCTAAAATTAGTTCACACTCTGGCTCTATCAATTCATCAAAATGTTCACTTGTTTCTTCTAGTCTACGGCTCCAGCAGCTTCTGCTCCAGGTAAACAGATCTTGGCTATGGCTCTCTAGATGCACCTGTCTCTTCATGGTGATGGTTTGTCCTGAGACCTCAGCTCTCTGATAGATCTCAAAAGAAGTCCTCAATTTTTAGTGTATCCAGTCTTTTCTTGTTGTAAAGATGAACATGATGACTTTTATACATTTTACATATCAGAATGAAGCTGGAAGTCCATTTCAAAATTTTAAGCACAGGAGTAATGTTATATGCTTGATGTTTTTAAAAGACCACTCTGTTCATTTTATTTTTATTTTTATTTTTGAAGACCTCAAAGGGAAGTAGGGTGGACCAAGGTAGATCTCAGATATTTTAGTTTTCCTCAATAAACACCATCTTAATTACAACTCAACGCATTAAATAAATAAAAAAAGAACATGCAATTGACACTAATTCTGTCTGGGGACTCATGAAATGCTCCATGGAGGAAGTCAATTTGGTGAAAGACCTTCTCCATGTTCATACTCTTACATCAGCCACTATCTCAAGTCAAAGCACCTTCATGGTGGTGTCCCACAGCAATGTAATTGTTGGTGTGAGTAAACCCTCTCCACCCACTTTATCCTGCTCATGGCATTACAGTTATCATCTCTACTCATTTGGTTATGCTAATTCCTTCCATCATCTTCCTAGAATGCCAGTACCTTGGCCAACATTCAGAATCTAACTCATGTGTCACAAATCCAATGAAGCTATCTCTAACTAGAACCACTTTCTATTTTTTCCTCCTTCTTAAATTCCTATTATCAGCACACTTAATACCAAAGAATGTAACACTGGTTTGTTCTTAATTGGACTAAGTTTAAAATTTCTTCAATTTCCTTAGAGTTTCTAGCATAGTATAAACACATATTGGATAAACAATAATTGCTTGTTAATTGAGAAAGGGATTGATAGTAGTTGGCTTTGGTGCATTGTGCAGGCTGTTGAAATTTATAACAGGATCACAAAAAATTGGGCTCATGGGATGAAAATTTATCTGCAAAGTTTAGTTCTATTACTAATAATAATTTTTAAAAGACTCTTCTTTTCTTGTGTTGTGTATATGTGTGTTTATGTATTTGTTTTTATTGCAAACATAGTTTTCTTTTCTATTAAGGAAAATAAAGACAAACATAATGTTCTTGTCCAATATGTTTTACCTAGTCTATATTTTAATGTGCATAATTAGAACCTGTTCTAAGAATGGCAGTCCGAGACGGCAGCATATAAACCACAGAGTAATGGAATCTGAGAGCCAGAAAAAGACAAATGTTCATCGAATCCAATCTTCCCTCAAAAAGGGAAACCAGTGTTCAAAAGGGACTAAGGGACTTGTCCAAGATGAAAGTGCCAATGTCCGGAATCCAAGTTCTCCAGATCCCACACCAGAAACAATATTCCATCATCAGGTGTGAGGTACACCAGACACTTTTGGTGGATACAACAATGAGATCTTGCAGTACAGGTGTCCACTTGTTCCTCCGAGTTCTTGCTTAAATACAATACAGTAAAAGCACTCTTGCTATCTATTCTCAAAGATAAAAAACACAACCTGTGGGCAACTATTCCAACATGCATTAAAACCATTTATAAGCCACTTGGCTTTTCTACAGGTTTTCTTTTAATTACTTTGTAGAAACACCTATAGAAAAAAAAAAAGTGGTATGCTGAACTAAATTGTTTGTTAATGTCATGAGGTCAGTCCAAGTGTAACCCAAGTTAGCTAAGATGCACATTCCAAGAAGTGTCTCACCTGAGACAGGTTTTATTATTATTTTTAACAGTACACTAACTAACTTTAATACCTGCATTTATCCACTGATTAGAATGCAGAAAAGCTAGCACCAATTATTAAAACAATATGCCAACCAGTACACAGCATAGATAAACCATACTAGGAAAACAGACAGCAAATTTTCAGCTCTGTCTTTGAAGGACTTCTGTTTCAATCTCCTCCAGTACTTTTTATTTTATTTTATATTTTATAATTACCTCTTTAAACATATACTTGTACCAAATAAAGAGGAATGGTAGGAGAGAAAAAATTCCAATAATCCTGAATCCTTTAGCTTAAGCTACAGCATGAATAGTGCCTCTAAACTAGAGCAGGTTTCTAACTGATGGTGCTATTGAGTTATTTTCTTTGCCAGTCACCTGCATTGGCTATTTATAGCCAATTCATAGGGACCTGATGCTATTTTCTTCTGACATTCCTTTTTCTCCCTCATCAACCACTAAAGTATCAATGGAAACAGAATAGCTGATCCAATGATGAAGACAATAAGGAAGAACAGAAAACAGGTAACTGCCCTGAAGTTTGAACTTCAACTGCGTCTAACTTCTTCGTCTTCCCTGGTTATTTCACTTTCATGTGCCAAACAAAGACTTAATAAAGAACTTTAAACCTGTTCCCTTAAGGGCGTTCTTTCAGCGTGAAGCCTTGCTTTAAACATCTCTTTTGTGCATGCTCTGCGGGATAGCTGGACAATTGCCAGTGTTGCCTCGCCTGTACACTCTCTGTTATATCTTCTTAACAATTTTATGCCAAACACACTGCATACACAGCTGACACATAAAACCCTTCAGAAGGGTATAGTTTTAAGGAGAGTAGCCATGAGCAGAACTTTGATTCTTTATCTCCCAGCAACAGACAAACAGGCCCTCAGAAAGTCAGCACCAGCCCTGGAAGAAGAATCGGATGGAACAAAAACATCAGATTCAAAGGCTTCATGCACTTTAGAAATGGGTTTCTCCTCCCTGTTTGCTTTTCTTTCCTTTTCAGTTGCAAGTCAATGCCTCACCTGCTTTAGCCCTTCCTGGAATTACCTACCCTATCACATTTCCTACAAAACGTGTTTCTCAGTTATGGAAAAAGAAAGCATTGTTAGACAATCTCTCTGTGCCATCTCACCCAATTCTGAGATGTAGCAGCGCTTGGTCCAATGAGAAGTTTAAACTCTGTGGGTTTCACATATAATCTTTATACTTTCTTCTCTTCTAGATTTCCAATTTAAAGACTTGCCAGACTGTTTTGCAGAGCAGCTGTGCTTTATCCTCCCACCAGCAGTGTTTGAAGGTTCTGATCTCCCACCTCCTCACCAGCACTTGTTATCGTCTGTCTCTTTGACTATGGCCATCCTAGTGAGTAGATCACGTGGTTTTTATTTGCATTTCCTTGATGGCTAATAACGTTGAACATCTTTCCATTTCCTTATTTGGTAGTTTGTATATCTTCTTTAGAGAAAGATCTATTCAGATCTCTTGTCCATATTTTAATTCGGTTGTCGTTTTATCATTAGGTTGTAATAATTTCTTATAGATCTTAGATAGAAGCTCTTCTCAGATGTACGATTTGCAGTACTGATTCTCCCACTCTGTGGGCTGTACTTTCACTTTCTTCATGGTGTTCCTTGAAGCAGACAGATATTTTATTTCAATGATGTCACAGATGCATTCTTGCCCCCAAGCTCTCATTGAACTTGAAAATAAAAACATAAAGCCAGAAGTTCACATTCATACCATTCCTTTTTATGTACTTCTTAGCTAAGAATTATTTTAATGATTGCAAGATAATGGCTAAGAAGTACCGCATAGTGATCTTTGAGCAAAAAAATTATTTCAAGATATTTCATTTCTCAGGAGCACAGCTTTTCTCCCCTTAAAACCTGTATCCGAGGTCTGCTGATTACAGGATTCTGCAGAAAAGGAGGACAAGTTGAAGATTAAAAGTCCAGGCCACAAAGAGACATTTGCCCATAAGAGTTGATCCAAAGAAGTCTTTGATTGCTGTTAACTACCACCATTTAGAATTATAGGTTTTATTCAGACTGAAAGAGACTTTAAGATAAGAGATGCCATTTGAAAAAACATAGCCAAAATTCAATCGAAACATTTCTTTTATGTTTGTTTGTTTGATAAGGTTAACTCTAGTGTGATTTTCTTTACCTTAACTCAGTTAAATGACTTGTGCAGCTACCAAATAATATGGATCTTCAAAAGCCAGGTTATTATTTGAGTTGTTTCAGTCAATAGTGCTATTGAGAGCTTTTTCAACAAAGGAAAGAGAAGACTAAAATTTAATGAGTCTAGCAGGCATCCCCAAACTATGGCCCACAGCCACATGCAGCTCCCTGAGGCCATTTATCTGGCCCCCTGCTGCACTTCCGTAAGGGGCACCTCTTTCATTGGTGGTCAGTGAGAGGAGCACTGTATGTGATGGCCCTCCAACGGTCTGAGGGACAGTGAACTGACCCCTGTGTAAAAAGTTTGGGGACCCCTGGTCTAGGGTATATGGTGAGCCAGGAATGAGTCATTATGCTCAGAAGTTGTTTCTGTAAACAGATCAATTCTCACAGCACTTGTTTTGTTAGGGGGAACAGTGGTGAAGACAGGTAGGGCTATAATTGTTTGTTCTGCTGCATGACCACATTATATATTTTTTTTGTTTTCACCTTGTCATGGTGGCCTTGAGCATGTAAGAGCCATACCAAAAAATGACCATTCACAGCATCACTGAAATAATTAAGCATGCCAGAATGAAAGAAAATGCTGTAGGCTTGTTATGCAGTTAGAAAGAGACAATTCAGTGCTGTTGCTAGGTTACCCCAGAAAACTTGAACCATTTTTTCTGCCAATGAAGAAGATTCCTGGGAAAGTAACTAGCATCATTAGGAAAATGTCTTTCATCAGATTGGGAGTTTGTTTTCCAGATCCTTTGTAAACAAAATTTTCTCTCCCTCCCACTAAGAAAAAAATAATGAAAACAAATAAATCAAAACCACATACGTTTCTATAATTCTACTCTTGTTTTCCAAAATATAGTCCATGGGAGAGTTTGTGGAGGAGAAAGAGAACATTCAATAGAATTATGAATGTGACATGGAAAACCATCTTTTACTTTTCCAACAAAAACTTCAAGATTTGGGGGGAAACATTTCAGCTTCATGACTTTGTTCACAAAAAATATCAGGGTTGTTGGCAGTGAAAAAATTGCTACATTATAGTGATAACACCTTGGGTTCATACAACTCTGCCAATTTTCAAGCATATTTGAGAATATTGTCTTTTCCACACACCCAAGAGCCCAAGAAGAAGGAATTGAGTCTACCTATTGTAAAGATTCAGACGCTAAAACACAGAGTACTTTAACAACACAAGTAATTAATGGCTCTTTGATTGCTTTATCTCTTGCTGTTTCTAGATTTCCTGACTTCTCTTGACTCCAACTCCTCAATCTGGGTAAACCATGCAGGAAAACAGCCTCTCTGTTCCATATACTGGTTTGCTGACCCCAAGTGGGCTATTGCTTGAGTAAGTAGCTCAATTGTGACTATTTGGTAGAGACTAGGTACCACCTGCTCAGGTCACCTTACTCAGAGTCCAAACAAAGTCAACAAGTTCTAAGACTGCTGTTTATGTTTCTATAGCTGTCAAGTGAGAAGGCCCAGAGATCTGTAGTCAGCAACTGCTGTGCCCAACACAGACACACACTATTGTATTGCCCTTCCCAGAAATGGACCCTCTGCCAGAATCACATCTCTCTTCCTTCTGTTCTAAATCACACCTGGACAAACCCAGAAGTTATGGCAATAATCTGTCATTATCCCTGGGCTAGGAGGTGGTAGTCCTCCACGTGCTGTGGCATCTTCCAGGAAGCACATCCCTGCACGTGTAGGCCTAGGCTCTGTCCTCTAGGCCCATCAAAGATTCCTGGGATGCTGGTCCACCTGTCCAGGACCCAGTCCCACTAATACAACCAGTGAAGCTACACAATGAAAGGAGAAGAGCTTTGGAGTCTGGCAGATCTAGGTCTAAGTCCCAGCTCTAATAGGACTTATGCTTAAACAAAAGACACAATCTCTGTGGGCCTAGGTGTCTATATCTTAAAAACAGCAATACTACTTCACAAGTTATAGTGAGGATCAGCAGAGATGCTGAAGGTGAAGCCATGAGCACAGGCTGATACTGAGGCTTGGCATGTGGGCAAGTTCTGAGATGATGAATAATGATCAGTGAATGGTCTCAAAGGCTCTTGTGAGTACATGAAATTGAGCTTTCAATAGAACTGCCCTTGGCTGGGAGCTATGAGCCCCCATAAATTATTCCATGTCTGGAATCTCGTCTATCTCAGGAAACCACCAAAGGTTAGAACCTAATTATTTAAAGCATATAACAGATGGAAGCCTACTGTGACTACAGGTCCTCCCTTCCATATTAAACTCTTAAAAGTTGAGTGAGCGAAACTAAGCACATAGCACATAGTCCCTTTTAGTCCAAGAAGTATTTATTAGGCACATACTAGATTCAAGGCACCCTGCTTAGTGTTTTCGGGAGAAACTGGATGGATTAGCACATTTGCTTTTTTCTGGGAATTAGCATCTACTGAGGAAATTAAACATACAGTTATATGCAGTGGCAATGGACAAAATGCACTCCAAGATAGCACACTCTCAGATCCCCTTCAGAAAGCAGAGGTTTTGAGGGGACCTTGCCCAGGCTCATCAAGAGCTTGCATCCAGTAGTTAAGCTTCAGGTCCAGGGAGATAGAGCATAGTAAAGAAGAGGCATGACCACTGATCCTTCTGGGTAGAGGAACTGGCAACCCTCGTCCCCAATTCCAGCCCACCTTACCAAACTTTCTGCTCTCTATGGGTGAACAGGATGTTGCACAGCTGCTAAATACCTATGTGTTCACATGTGCACTTCTTCTGTCTACCTGGGCCCAGCAGCACCCTGAGACATACAGCCAAGCCTGTTTTCTGTTGTAGCCCTGTATCTGTCTGCGTGTCTGGAGGTCCCCTCATCCAGGACCCTACAGCCCTTTGTAAGTTTGACCAAGGTGTTTGCTACCCACAAAGAAGAAGTTTGACATTCTTAGGAAGTCCAAATATTCATATAAGCCTACAAAGTAAAAGCTGGGAGTGACAAGGTCATTCAAGGTCATGGGCAGGAACTCTGGGGCATATGGGCCCATTTGGATAACTCAGCCAGGCAGTGAGCAAATCCTGACTGATGGTGTCCTGTGGAGTGGCAGTTCCTTCCTATCAGCCTGCAAGGGAGTTGGCTCTTCTTCCTACACCCCTGGTGAGGCTGCAAATGCCAGCTCCCATCTGGGCAGGAGACACGCCTCAGTTAGCCCCCAGGTTAGTCAAGGCAGCCAGCAGCTCCTCTCGAGCCTGCTGAGGCCCTCACAGAGGGAGCCCAGAGTTAGAGAGCAGCATCTGGTGCCCTCTCATCATTCACTCCTAGCCTAACAGCCTCAGGATCTGCATCCACCAGCCTGGAAAACCCCACTGATTATGCAGCTGGTCACCCTGTCAAGAAAAAAAAAGCATCTTCACTGGTTTCCTTCCAGTCCAGTGTCCCCAGCCAGGCCCCGCTCCCATCCCCACAACACCTTCTACACGTAGTAGCCAGAGATCCTTCTAAAGCAAAGTGCTCATAGCTTCACTTTCCTGCTTCAAATGCTCCCATTTTTCTTCCAGTCTTCAGAATGACATGCAAACTCCCTGGTTGGAAGTACAATGCACTTCATGACCTGCCCTCTCCCCACTTTCCAGCTCTCTCCTGCCATTTGTCCCCATTCTTCTCTATGCTGTGGCTTTCATGCTGAATTCCCTTCAGTCTCATAAGAACAACATTCATTCTGTGAGTGTGAGTGTGTGTGTGTGTGTGTGTGTGTGTGTGTGTCTTCTCCCTCAAACCTTGTTCAGACACTTACTTCTGAATATGACACACTCTGAAGCTCTAATGCATCTTCCTCTTGTTCAGCAAAACTCTTTCAGGGCTGAATTTAAATATCATTTCTTCCTGGAAGCTGCCTTTTCCTGCTCCCACCTCCAAATATGAAGTGAGGTATCCTTCCTTGGCGTTTCCAAAGCACCTTCTACTACTTCTCATAGTTTATCATACATTACATTGGAGACTTGTTATCAATCTAGCTGTACCAATTACCACACACTCCACTTCCCACATACACACTATATGTTGGGTTCTTTGGAAGCAAGATTCGCTATTCGCCATTACAGGTATAGCTCTTAACCTAACATAATGCTTGAAACATAAGTTCAAAAATCTATAAAAATCTACTGAATGCGAATAATAGAAAAGTGAATAAGTCTCAAAAGTGAGTAAAAGACTTTCCTATAATGAAGGTAAACTTTGGGTCAGGAAGATATTTGATAAAAGATCCAATTCAACTCTCTTTCCTTTAAAGATAAGGGAATGGAGCTCATAGAAATTAAGTGACTGCCTGGTTAACAGCTAGACTTCCAGCCTGAGAAAAATCTAGGTTCCTAAAAGCTCATAATACCAAGCAAAAGAAAACAAAACAAAAAACTCAAGAATGAGCCATGAAGTTCACTTTTTTTAGGTGGGGTGAATAAGACCTTTAAGACTCTAGCTGCAAATAAGAATAAAATTCAGTAGCACAATGGTAGTGTTCTCTCCAAAGGAAACCCCATCTTTAACCTATTCTGCTGGGACTATCATATTATATAGAAACTCACTCTGAGCGTCCCAAACTATTCTTTCAAGTTCTTCCTATTCTGTGTTGAAAGGGTGAGCATGGACAAGTAGACTATTATGTCATCATACTACTCTCAAAACCCCTTTATGGTTTAGCATAATAAAGAGCAATAAGAGAAATCTCGAGCTATCCCCTCTAAGTTTTGTTGCTAATTTATTGAGTAATTTATGACAACTTGATCTATGATAATACAATAATATTATCTGTAGGACAATGACATAAGTTGGCAATGCCATCTTTGCTTCCTGAAGAAATTTACTCTAATAGTTAAATTATAATACAGATTCCAGCATTTGGTGAGATTGAGAGGGCTGGATTTTACAAATATTACAGCTGAACTCAATTCCCAGCTTCCTTCTGTGCACAGTGACATGTGAGCAGAGGGAGGTTCATGCCACCATGCTTCACAGAGAAGGGACAATCAGAGGTCCCCGATTGGTCAGCATCAGCTGGTTGAGAGGTCCCAGCAAGAATGAGTAATGTGATTCTGTGCTTGGGGTTCTGCAGAATGTCCTGAGTGGTTTGCTTTAATAAAGTTACTCAGGATCCCCTGAGCCCAGCTTCTGGCCTCTGGCATTGATAAGCATGAGACTTCAAATTCATCATCAATTTTTAGAAAACGTAAGTTTCCTATTCAAAATAATCTCTCTTTGAGGCTTTTCCTGAGTATCCCACGGTAGATCCTACTTACCGTTTCACTTAATGATGGAGTTCTGGGGCTGCCGTAGAAAAACAAACAAACAAACAAGTCCCCAGGCGGCTTCTTCCATATTTCCCTCTACCCAAAGGCCTGGGCTAAACAGAAGCCACCCTGGTTTTCTGATTCTTTTAACATGACTTTCTCTAGCATCACCTTGATCATCTCAAGCAAACGTATCTTCCCTCTGCAATGTTCATTTAAAACAAAAAATGTCCCCAGAACACTGATACCATATCACTTAAAATATTGCAGATGTTACCTTTTCTTAAGGGAATTTTTATCTCACAACAGAAAACAAAAGTTTCTTTTACACTGACTCCCAATTCTGATCTTATTCAGTTGAGGTGAAGGAAGACTTTGAGAAATGGCCAGCAAGGCCCATCTAAAGGCCAGATTCTTTGTTTCCATGCTGGCCTCTTCTGTGACAGGGCCAGTGCACTGTTATCTTTGTACACTAAGCCTATGACACAATTCCAGAGTCTCTATAGATGTGCAATAAATGCTATTGAATGTTGACTGAAGGACTATACTTAGTAAGAAACAGGACAGTCAAAGAGAGCCTCACAATGTTTGAACAAGAACAAAGTTTGGATAAGCATATTGCTGTTCAGGCCCTGAATTTGACCCAAAGGAGGAGCCACGTTGACAACAGTCTGTCTGGCTTCCATGTGAGTTCTGGTTCCAAGAAGTTATGTTACTACTTTGATCCTACCCCCTTGCTCTGGAAAATCCAACTGTTTATATTGAACTGAAAGCAGCTTCCCTGAAATTTCCATCTGACTTGGTACAAATTAGGATTGAAATTCACATCTTAAAATCATCCTGGAGGCTCTGCTTGGCTTCTTATTTCAGAAGTGGAAAACCAGCTTTCTTTGCATACTCTGAGAACGTGGACTTGGTAAAAAAAAAAAAAAAAAAAAAAACTTTGGGAAAGGTAACTAGGGACTAAGCTGATGTTCATCGTGTATACGTCTCCATCTTGGGAGAAACAAAATGAAACCAATAGAAATCTTTCATTGCTAAGGAGATAGAATCGCCTATGTTGCAAGGGCCATAATAAAAGAACATTCTTCTTCATTCTAAATCTTAATGTGGCTGAAGCTTTACCAAGTTGTTTAAAAGCATGGCCATTCATTCATGCTCAAGTATCTTCTGCATGCCTACTAAATGCCAGGTAGGTAGTGGACACACAGAAATTGAAAATATAGTCATGACCCTTAAGCAACTCGCATTCCAGTTTGAAAGAAGTAAACCAATAAATAGAACACTCTGTAATAAATGATCTGATGTCAATAGACACAGAGTTCCAGAATAGTTTAACCAAAGAAAGCCTTAAGTCAGTCAGCAGAGGTCTTCCCCAAATTGGAAATGTTTTACTTGATTCAGTGGATGTCTGAGTACATTTTAGCTAGCCAAAGAAAAGGAAGTCTATTTGAAGCAAATTTAAAAAAAATTACTCTGCATAACAGCATGGAGGACACAGACACTAAAAAATGTTTAAGGTTACCAATGGTTTAATATATTTAGAATATGAGTTGAAACAGGGCTTGACAATGCAGTGAAGCTAATGCAATATGCCAGGGTCTGATCACCAAAGAATTAACCTGCCACGCTAAGGAGGTTAGCCTTTATTAGAAAGAGAGCCATGGAAAACTTTTAAGAAGGAAAGTAGCAATATGATATTTGCATTTTGGAAAGATCACTCTATGGCATGGTAGAAACTGGACTGAGGCGACACGAGTAAACCCAGGAGGGAAAGGAAGATGGTGGGGACGACCTAGAATGGAATGAAGCAAGCAGCAGTGGGAATAGAGAGAAGGAGACCAATTTGAAACACACTGAGAAAGGAGAATCAATAAGACACAGGAGCCCTCTGGACATGGGTTATTTAGAAGAACGAGTCTAGGATAATTCCAAGATTTCCTGCTCATGAGGCCAGGTAAGGAGAGACATATTTACTCAGTTGTTTTTCTTAGTGCTATATGTGTACCACAAACATCAGAATCATGAGAAATATTTGTAAACATTGTCAATTCTTCACCCCATCCTAGACTTAATCAATCAGAATTAATGAATGGTGAAACCTGATGCACACTGCGCAGTGCAGGAAGAGGAGCAGGTGAGGCAGTAAGGAGGGTCATGAGCTTAGTTTGAAGCCTGTCATGTTTGAGAAGCCAGGGGAGCATCCAGAGACATGGGTTCTAAGGGCAGCGGGTGAGACAGGATTCAGCTCACAGGAATGAAATGGTCTGAGGTTGTTTTCACTAGGAGTCAACAGCTGTTAAGTGATAGCTAAAGATAGATATGGGTTTTAAACAAAATCATCCCGGAGGGTAGAGAAGGGTAGCAATAAGAAAAAGCCTGAGATAAAACCTGGGAACATTGAGATGTAGAATACTGTCAGGGAAAAACTAGCCCACAAGGAAGCTGGCAGGTAAGAGTACAAAAAGTACTGAGTTCAGACCTGGCTTTTACTTAACTAGCTATGAGGAAACATAAGACAAGCTTAGCTTCTAATGATTCTAATCCATTATATCTGCAGAGAGGCGAAGGAGAGTATTCCAATGGCTACTACTTAAATCTGTAGTGAGAGGTTTGTAATGCCTTAACCAGGAGTTGTTCAGGTTTGTTTCTACCTAATTACTCCCCCAAGCAAGAAGACTTCGGTCATTACAAAAAAGTGCACAGTAGACACTGGTGGAACTGCATGCACACGAGACTTACGGACACCTCTTAGATCCCAACACAGGTCAAGAATGTGGGGAAGAGTGATGGGCAGAGCAGGGTGATAGAACTGTTGCTCACATGTTTGTAAAAGCAGAGGGTCACTGGGTTCTGGGCTCCAAGAGACATAGTCCATCCCCAAGTGTGTTAAGAGCAGATGATGCCTGGCCTGTGGTGGCACAGTGGATACAATGTCGACCTGGAATGCTGAGGTTGCTGGTTTGAAACCCTGGGTTTGTTTGGTCAAGGCACTTTCAACAAACAAGCAACAATTAAAGGGAAGCAATGATGAGTTCATACTTCTCACTACCTCCACCTCTCCTCTCTCTGTAAAATCAGTAAATAAAAAATGTTAAAAAAAAATCAGTTGGCAACAAGAAATTTTTCAAAGACAGGTTTCAGGAACTAGCCCTTTAAATCTATCCAAGGTAACTTCTCCACTTCAGCCTGGGCAATGTGGCCCCATACAGTCCCTCGGTGACAGGCATAGAGAGGGTTTAATCACTTTCCTATACCTCAAATACATTAAATCCAAATACTTGAAACATTTAAACTGACCCAATCTATACAGACTTCAAAAAGCAAAGCAGGCACACTCAGGTCATTACTATCCAAAACAATGTTTCTCACAACCAATAAACCTCATTATATTTGAAAATTCAGATAATTCCCATAACACATTACTTAACTATAAGTGATCCATCCCATAACCATCACACCAAAACAATTTATTTACAGCTGTCAGAACTACTAATGGCCTTCCTAAACCATCATTCACAAAAGTACTTTTAAGGATTCTATTTGGACAAACAAGTTCTCCAGGGGCTTTCCCAGGATTCCCCCTGGAGAACAGAACACGGATGATTGGCACAGTAGAGACAGACAGACTGCAGAGAGACAGTGATTACAGCAGGTGCAATATCTTGGCTGATACTCACCAAGGGTCAGAAAGGTAGAAGGCTAAGCTGCATTGACTGTACTGATTCCAACGTACCTAATGATTTATCAAACGGTTCATTTAAGTCTCTCAGCATTCTCTCTCTGAACCTCGGTGTAAAATAGAGACAATAATTTCACCTACTTGGTATGGTTGTTGAGAGGGTGAAATGAGGTCATCTATATCAACACATAGTGAAGGTTTGCTCTTCTTTTCATGGCCAAAATCAATAAAGCACCATTTTGAGATACAAATATGTGGGTTAAAAATTACTTTAAGGCTTGACCAGGTGGTGGTGCAGTGGATAGAGCGTCCGAATGGGATGTGGAGGACCCAGGTTCGAGACCCCGAGGTCGCCAGCTTGAGCACGGGCTCATCTGGTTTGAGCAAAGCTCACCAACTTGGACACAAGGTCGCTGGCTCGAGCAAGGGGGTTAATCGGTCTGCTGAAGGCCCGCGGTCAAGGCACATATGAGAAGGCATTCAATGAACAACTAAGGTGTCCCAATGAAAAACTAAAGATTGATGCTTCTCATCTCTCTCCGTTCCTGTCTGTCTGTCCCTATCTATCCCTCTCTCTGACTCTGTCTCTGAAAGAAATTTTTAAAAAAATTACTTTAAGGAAATATCCTCATTGTAAGGATTTTTTTTAATTTTCAAAGACTCTTAAACACATGTTTCTAAAGTTCAATTGCAGCCTATTTAACAAAGTTAGTGCATTTTATCTCTCCCACAATACTTGAACCTTAGCCTGAATCAATGCCACAGGATTCTACTGGGTAGGAAGGAGCAAGGATTAACTCCTGATTCACTTAATTTCCAGCTTTAAAACATTGAATAACTTTCTTAACACTAAGTCGTATTTCCTCATTCATGGAAAGGAGATCATATACTAACTTGGAGGAATTTTTCTAAGGATTTAAAAAAATGAAATGATAATTTTCAATTAATGTATTTATCTTCCTCTTTCAGTAGAAACACCAAAACTTGTCACAAAGTTTGTTATTTATGGAACATTTGTCCATGGTGAAGAGCTAAGCCTGAACAGTGGTTAATTAAGTTCAGTTCTCACATATCAATAAAACCACCATTTTTGTCCTTTCTTATTACTCATTGTTTTTAAATAATGCAAGTTCAAGTAACGTCCTATTACATATTATCCTAGTGGAGTGTGGGGGAGTATTAGAGTTCATTCAAGATTAAGTATAGAATTGAAGCTCAGCACTTATACCAAGGATCACCAACTCAAATATCTACAGGGATCACCCATGTAATAGAAATAAGAGAAGCAGGTGGGGTGTAATAATAGAGAGAGGAGAAGACTTTGGCAAAGTAGCGTGTGTGCCCTCTCTAGAGTGGGCAGTGGCAACAGCATGGCTAACCCCAATTATCCCTATGCACTGACGCAAGCTACTGTTGCCAGAGCTTAATTTTAGAAGAGAAGCCAGAAAATACACTTGTATGCAAAATATTCTGCATTCTAAATATTAGCATCAAGTTCTATTAACAACAAACTAACACTCTAGGCCAAATAAAAATCCTGTGTGCCAAATTCAGGCCATAAGCCATCAGGTTGCAACTTCTAATTTATAAATCATCATTATGGTTACCATATGGCCAACCCTGGCAAAATCTCAAAACTGGCCAGTAATGTGAACCCTTACTTTCTTACTATCCATCACTAGCTTTGTTCTCCTTTACTTCACATTTGACCAAGACTAACAAGACAATGTTAAAGAAAATTTGGAAAGGACACTTGAAAGAAGTAAGCTTGCTTGGACCAATTACCGTTTTTTGGTTTTTTGTGTGTGTATATGTTTCCCAAGATCCCGTCAAATGCTCTTTGACAGGTCTAGGACCCCTGGTATTGAAAGATCTGTCTTCTGCTGCAAAGACAAAGGACAGTGAGGCAGGTTTGTCTCAGCTCAGGAGCTCCCCTCCCCCATCCTACCAGCTGACCTTGACCAGAAGGGGGTAGGAAGCGGCTGGCTCTCAAGCCCATTGACATTTGGAAGCACAGGTACAGCCCAGAGCCCTGGCAGGACTGGGCTGGGGGCTCCTGTGACAAGCCCAAGCCTGAAGGGAGACTCCCCTGACAGTCTGAGCAGGAGGCTGAATCTGTCACTGTCTGGCTGGAGTGGCTGAAACGGCTGTCTGCGACAAGTGCTGACACCAGATGCCTGAATAGAGGCTCAATCAAGCAGGCATTTGTTACAGAAACTTCCCCCCACCTCATATATCACTGCGATCAGAGGCAGTGAGGCAGAGACCCAAAGTGGCTCTCACTGGAGTATTAGCCATGGTGGTTATCACACAGGGACAGCTGGGCTGGAGTCAGAGAAGCCCGTTTTGGAGACAGCAAATGTTCAGTGCCCCGAGGGTGGTAAGGATGGGACCAGCCAGGCCTTGCTCCATCCCCCACCCCTATCCATCAATGCAATGTGTGGCTCTCCAACACCCCCATGAGGCTCTGGAACGAAAAAGCACAAGGAGGCTGTGCCGGGCTGGGAGGAAGGCCCACCTTGGAGGTAACGAGAGCCTGGGATGCTGAACCCCTAGCTGTGGTCACCTCAGACCGAGGCCTTGCTTGACCTTTTGTTTGCATAGAGTCTCCTGAGTCAAAGCAATAGGAGCCTCTTTGGTCTCATCCTTCTATAGGAAAGGATTTTACTTTTTTTCCATCGATGCCGCTCTGCACTGCATTCTACGATACTCAATTTTGTGCTCAATCAGTCTACTAGAATAAAAAGTCAAATGAAAGAAGCAGAGAAAATGCCATCCAATTTAGTTTCTCTCTCAGGAGTTTTGCAAAGAAATGAATTATCCCCCTTCTTTCTAATTATATTGGTATGGCAATCAAGGACAGTGACTCTTTCCAAGAATCTTACCCATTAACGAAAGTGCCCCCACAACCCTGCTCCAAAGACCACCTTGCATTGTTAATGACTCACCTCAAGTTTGGGAAACTTGAGAACCAAGTTTAAAATAATAAGCAAAATATAAATTCTTTCTTGGAGATACCATGACTTTTGAATTCAGAAGCCATATGGCTTTGACATGACCAGCAGATCCACATTCATGCAGTAGAAAGAATGAGATAATCACTACAGTATTCACAAGCATCCAGGTCTCATATTCAACTATTATGGTAATCCTAATAATATTAAGAATAACCACTTACTTTTATAGGACACTTCACATGTAATAAGCTTTCTTCTAAGCATTTATACAAACATTACTGAATCCTTACAACCAATAAGACAGGAATATTATCCCAATATTACAAGAGAAGAAACCAAGATCCAGGATTAAATTGTTCACGTTATATAATTTGTAAGTGAACAATGCTTTACACATTGTACTAAAAATGTTTATTGATTAGGGTAGCTAAGGAGTGGTGAAAGAACTCAATTTAGAGTCAGAACGAATTTAGTCTTAACATGTATACAACACCTACCAATTAATGAGGAAAAAGATTATTGCTCCAACAGAAAAACAAGCACAAAATAGAAAATTCACATAAATTGTTGACAAGTGATTGAAAAAAATGCACATAAAAGTCTCACTAGTATTCAGGTCATTGAAAATAATAATGACGGATGACGTCAGAGTAATGGCGGGGTAGGAAGCGATACCGATAAATCTCCCCCAAAACTCAACAAGATCTTCAACCAGAAACAGAAAAATCTATCCTTGGAGCCTCCAGATGTTTCGCAATACACCCGAAGGTATGGTCGAGCGAAAAATTGGCTAAATATATAACCAAACCCCGAAGGAAATAGGGAGTAAGAAATGCTCCACCTTCCTCACTATCCTAAACAGGGCGGCTTTCTCTGGGATCCGTGAATATAGAAACTGAGGCGGGCAAAGGGGGTGAATAGATCCAGGCCGCGGCACAAACGGCCGAACCAGGCTGTGGCACGGAGATCCAAGCCGAGGAAAAACTGATCCTGTGGCAACCCGGGCAATACAAGCTAACACTCGCGCCAAACCCAGACAAAGAAAGACAAGCGGGGCAGCCATTTTACCCGATCTCCTGGTCGGTGCGCGCAGATACTGGGCAAGAGATTTCTTCCTAAGCCCCAGGAGTGGGTGCCCGCATTACCCCACAGAGAGGCAGAGTCAGAGGCCTTTGTGTGGGCCAAAAACAGAATCTCTGGGCAGCCCCAGTGCTCTGGGAAAGCCGCGCACGGGAGGGAGCGAGAACTAATTCCAACGGTGGAACTTTTCCGTGCTGGTAGGGGATTCACTCTGAGGGAAACGCTACCGGCATCATATCCTGGTCTGCGTGCGCAGATAGTGAGCGAGAGATTCCTCCGAGTGCCTCGGCAGTGCGTGCCCGTGTTATCGCACAGAGGGGCAGAGTCAGGGGCCTTTGTGTGGGGGCCAAAGCGAAATCTCGGGCCGCCCCAGCGCCTTGCAAAAGCCTCGCACTGGGACGGACCGAGAGCCAATTCCAACGCTGCAACTTTTCCATGCGGTTGGGGGTTTCACTCAGAGCGTGAGACTGCTGGCCGGATATCCGGGTCTGCGCACGCAGATAGTGAGTGAGAGTTTCATCCAAGCGCCCCAGAAGTCAGTGCCCGCCTGTGTTATCGGACAGAGTGGCAGAGCCAGAGGTCTTTGAGTGGGTGGAAACCCCGCCTGATTATGCTAGCAGCTCTAACTGAGCCTTACACAGAGCCCTGTGCTGAGTGGAAATAGAGTGGGGAGTTGCCAGCTCTTTGAGCCTCTTACTATCCAGGCAGAGGCAGCAGCAACCCCATAGCTGGATTATCAGGCTACTAATTGAGGAAGGAAAGACTAGGAGAAAGGCTCCAGGAACACGGACTCTATCACTGTCGGAGCCTATAAATGCTAATGAGCCTCGACTGCCAACGAGACTAAAGCACAATACATGACATTGCCATAGAGACTTATCAACTGCAAACCTCTACCTGAGCGTGCCAAAGGGAAAGAACCCGGGGTACAGAGTCACCAACCAGGAAGAGGGAGAGAAAAGAAAAAGCAAGAAGATAACCTCTCAAAATCAAGAATAATCTGCAGACTTTATAACTTATCCCATTTTATTATATTTTTTCATTTGTTTCTCTTATCTTCATTTTTGATATTTTTTTTCCTCCTCCAATTTGGCCGATTAACTCTCTGCCGGTCTTACTCTCTCCTGTCCTTGAACTACACTACCCATAAGTGTTACATCTCCCATTATCTTTTCTCTCTTCTTCCTTTCTCTCTATGAGGGTTGCACTCCAAAACCCTTAGCTCTCTCTCTCTCTCTCCTCTTTTTTCTTTTTTCTTCTTTTAGTGGTTCCCTCTTTTTTTCTCTCTCTCTTTTTCTTTTCTCCTTCTTTATTAGTTTCTTCCTCTCTCCTTTACATCTCCTCTCATTCAAACCTCAATAACAAACAAATTATCTTATCTGGGACTCAAACTTATGTTTGGGGCATTTTGGGGGTTTTTTACTTCACCTTTTTAACTCATTAGCAGAGGTCCCATCCTGGCTCTCCATTTTATCTAGTTCTTGTTCCACTAAATACAATAGTAATTTTTTAATTTGTCCTCCCATTTTTCTGTTTTCCTCTTATTCCTCTCATCATAACTCTTAGTCAACCAACACCTAAAAGCAAATCATTTTATTCTTGACCCAAATTTTTTCCTTATTTGCTTTTTGTGGGTCCATACCTCCTTCTTTTTTCTTTTTTTTTTCTTTTTTTTTTTGCCCCTTTATTACTCTTCCCTAATTCAGCCCCTCCATTACAGGCATTGTTTATTATAATTCACAGTTCACCAGAAGATTTTCTCAAGAAAGAGGAGAGAGGAGAGGAGAGGAAAAAAGGAGGGGGGGAATAATTTCCTTTTTTAAAATTTTTATTTTATTTTATTTTTCTTTATTTCATTATTAATTTTTTTTTTTAAAAAACAACTCTTCAATTTTTTATTTTTTTAACTTTTTATTCTTTATTAAATCTCATTAATACTATCAACAAAACCACTTCAGATGCCATTAAGGAAGAGAAAATCGAATATCATGGATACAAAAGAAAGAGAGGTAACACAGCTAGATGAGGAAAAATCTATGGAGAAAAAATTTAATATATTGGAAACTTTGGAGATAAATGACAGAGAATTCAAGATAGAAATCCTAAAAATCCTCCGAGATATACAAGAAAACACAGAAAGGCAATTTAGGGAGCTCAGAAAACAACTAAATGAACACAAAGAATATATGTCCAAGGAAATTGAAACTATAAAAACAAATCAAACAGAAATGAAAAACTCAATTCATGAGCTGAAAAACGAAGTAACAAGCTTAGCTAATAAAACAGGTCAGATAGAAGAGAGGATTAGTGAAATAGAAGACAAGCAACTTGAGGCACAACAGAGAGAAGAAAGAGACTCAAAAATTAAAAAAAATGAGATAGCCCTACAAGAATTATCTGACTCCATCAAAAAGAATAACATAAGAATAATAGGTATATCAGAGGGAGAAGAGAGAGAAAATGGAATGGAGAACATACTCAAACAAATAATAGATGAGAACTTCCCAAGCCTGTGGAAAGAACTAAAGCCTCAAGTTCAAGAAGCAAACAGAACTCCGAATTTTCTTAACCTCAACTAACCTACTCCAAGGCATATCATAATGAAATTGACACAAACCAACAGCAAAGAAAAAATTCTCAAGGCAGCCAGGGAAAAGAATACAACATATAAAGGAAGGCCCATTAGATTATCATCAGATTTCTCAGCAGAAAGTCTACAAGCTAGAAGAGAGTGGACCCCAATATTTAAAGTCCTGAAAGAGAGGAACTTTCAGCCACGAATACTATACCCATCAAAGTTATCCTTCAAATATGAAGGAGAAATAAAAAAATTCACAGATACAGAAAAGATGAGGGAATTTATCATCAGAAAACCCCCACTCCAGGAATTACTAAAGGGGGTGCTCCAATCAGATACAAAGAACAAAAAAAAACAGAGCCACAAGTAAAAGCTCCAAGAAGAACACAATAAAACCAAATTTAAACTGTGACAACAACAAAAAGAAAGGGGGGGAGAAGATGGAGATTAACAGTAGCAAAGGACGATGGAGTGCAAAAGTACTCACAAAATAGTTCGCTACAATGAACAGGGTAGGGACCCTTTTCATTACTCAAAGGTAACCACCACTGAAAAAACCACCACAGAAGCACATGAGATAAAAAAGATAGCAACAGAGGAAAGATGTATGGAATACAACCAAATAAAAACAAAAGATAGAAAAACGAAAGAGAAGGATCAAACAAAACACAAAACTAGCAGAAAGCAAGATATAAAATGGCAATAGGGAACTCACAGGTGTCAATAATTACACTAAATGTAAACGGATTAAACTCACCAATAAAAAGGCACAGAGTAGCAGATGGATTAAAAAAGAAAATCCAACTCTATGCTGCCTACAAAAAACTCATCTAAGCAACAAGGATAAAAACAAATTCAAAGTGAAAGGCTGGAAAACAATACTCCAAGCAAATAACATTCAAAAAAAAAGCAGGCGTAGCAATACTTATATCTGATAATGCTTACTACAAAACAGCAAAAGTACTCAGAGACAAAAAAGGGCATTTCATAATGGCTAAGGGGACACTGAATCAAGAAGACATAACAATTCTTGATATATATGCACCAAACCAAGGAGCACCAAAATATATAAGACAGCTACTTATTGATCTTAAAACAAAAACTGACAAAAAGACAATCATACTTGGAGACCTCAATACACCGCTGACGGCTCTAGATCGGTCATCCAAACAGAGAATCAACAAAGACATAGTGGCCTTAAACAAAACACTAGAGCACCTGGATATGATAGACATCTACAGGACATTTCATTCCAAAGTGACTGAGTATACATTTTTCTCCAGTGTACATGGCTCATTCTCAAGAATTGACCATATATTGGGCCACAAAAACAACATCAGAAAATTCAGAAAAATCAAAGTTGTACCAAGCATATTTTCTGATCATAAAGCCTTGAAACTAGAATTCAACTGCAAAAAAGAGGAAAAAAATCCCACAAAAATTTGGAAACTAAACAACATACTTTTAAAAAATGAATGGGTCAAAGAAGAAATAAGTGCAGAGATCAAAAGATATATACAGACTAATGAAAATGACAATACGACATATCAGAATCTATGGGATGCAGCAAAAGCAGTGATAAGAGAGAAGTTCATATCACTTCAGGCATATATGAACAAACAAGAGAGAGCCCAAGTGAACCACTTAACTTCCCACCTTAAGGAACAAGAAAAAGAAGAACAAAGACAACCCAAAACCAGCCGAAGAAAGGAGATAATAAAAATCAGAGCAGAAATAAATGAATTAGAGAACAGAAAAACTATAGAAAAAATTAATAGAACAAGGAGCTGGTTCTTTGAAAAGATCAACAAAATTGACAAACCCTTGGCAAGACTTACCAAGGAAAAAAGAGAAAGAACTCCTATAAACAAAATCCAAAATGAAAGAGGAGAAATCACCACGGACACCGTAGATATACAAAGAATTATTGTAGAATACTATGAAAAACTTTATGCCACTAAATTCAACAACCTAGAAGAAATGGATAAATTCCTAGAACAATACAACCTTCCTAGACTGAGTCAAGAAGAAGGAGAAAGCCTAAACAGACCTATCAGTAGAGAAGAAATAGAAAAAACCATTAAAAACCTCCCCAAAAATAAAAGTCCAGGCCCTGACAGTTATACCAGCGAATTTTATCAAACATTCAAAGAAGACTTGGTTCCTAGTCTACTCAAAGTCTTCCAAAAAATTGAAGAAGAAGCAATACTTCCAAACACATTTTATGAGGCCAACATAACCCTCATACCAAAACCAGGCAAGAATGGCACAAAAAAAGAAAATTACAGACCAATATCTCTAATGAATACAGATGCTAAAATACTAAACAAAATACTACAAAAATAATACATCATGATCAAGTGGGATTCATCCCAGAATTTCAAGGATGGTTCAACATACGTAAAACGGTTAACGTAATACACCATAAAAACAAAACAAAGAACAAAAACCACAGGATCTTATCAATAGACGCAGAAAAGGCTTTCGATAAAATACAACACAATTTTATGTTTAAGACTCTCAACAAAATGGGTATAGAAGGAAAATATCTCAACATGATAAAGGCCATATATGATAAACCATTAGCTAACATCATATTAAATGGCACTAAACTGAAGGCTTTCCCCCTTAAATCAGGAACAAGACAGGGTTGTCCACTCTCTCCACTCTTATTTAATGTGGTACTAGAGGTTCTAGCCAGAGAAATCAGACAAAACAAAGAAATAAAAGGCATCCATATCGGAAAAGAAGAAGTAAAGGTATCACTTTTTGCAGATGATATGATCCTATACATCGAAAACCCCAAAGAATCCACAAAAAGACTACTAGAAACAATAAGCCAATACAGTAAGGTCGCAGAATACAAAATTAACATACAGAAGTCAATAGCCTTTCTATATGCCAACAATGAAACAACTGAGAAGGAACTCAAAAGAATAATCCCCTTCACGATTGCAACAAAAAAAATAAAATACTTAGGAATAAACATAACAAAGAATGTAAAGGACTTATATAATGAAAACTATAAACCATTGTTAAGGGAAATCGAAAAAGATATAATGAGATGGAAGAATATACCTTGTTCTTGGCTAGGAAGAATAAATATAATCAAGATGGCTATATTACCAAAAGCAATATACAAATTTAATGCAATTCCCATCAAACTTCCAATGACGTTTTTTAAAGAAATAGAGCAAAAAATCATCAGATTTATATGGAACTATAAAAAACCCCGAATAGCCAAAGCAATCCTAAAGAAAAAGAATGAAGCTGGGCGGCATTACAAAACCTGACTTCAATCTATATTATAGGGCCACGACAATCAAAACAGCATGGTATTGGCAGAAAAATAGACACTCACACCAATGGAACAGAATAGAAATTCCAGAAATAAAACCACATATATATAGTCAAATAATTTTTGATAAAGGGGCCAACAACACACAATGGAGAAAAGAAAGCCTCTTCAATAAATGGTGCTGTGAAAATTGGAAAGCCACATGCAAAAGAATGAAACTGGACTACAGTCTCTCCCCCTGTACAAGAATTAACTCAAAATGGATCAAAGATCTAAACATAAGACCTGAAACAATTAAGTACATAGAAGAAGACATAGGTACTCAACTCATGGACCTGGGTTTTAAAGAGCATTTTATGAATTTGATTCCACAGGCAAGAGAAGTGAAGGCAAAAATTAATGAATGGGACTACATCAGACTAAGAAGTTTTTGCTCAGCAAGAGAAACTGATAACAAAATAAACAGAAAGCCAACTAAATGGGAAATGATATTTTCAAACAACAGCTCAGATAAGGGCCTAATATCCAAAATATACAAAGAACTCATAAAACTCAACAACAAACAAACAATCCAATAAAAAATGGGAAGAGGATATGAATAGACACTTCTCCCAGGAAGAAATACAAATGGCCAACAGATATATGAAAAGATGCTCATCTTCTTTAGCTATTAGAGAAATGCAAATCAAAACAGCAATGAGATACCACCTCACACCTGTTAGATTAGCTGTTATTAGCAAGACAGGTAATAGCAAATGTTGGAGAGGCTGTGGAGAAAAAGGAACCCTCATTCACTGTTGGTGGGAATGAAAAGTAGTACAACCATTATGGAAGAAAGTATGGTGGTTCCTCAAAAAACTGAAAATAGAACTACCTTATGACCCAGCAATCCCTCTACTGGGTATATACCCCAAAAACTCAGAAACATTGATACGTAAAGACACATGCAGCCCCATGTTTATTGCAGCATTGTTCACAGTGGCCAGGACATGGAAACAACCAAAAAGCCCATCAATAAATGACTGGATAAAGATGTGACACATATACACTATGGAATACTACTCAGCCATAAGAAATGATGACTTCGGAACATTTACAGCAAAATGGTGGGATCTTGATAACATGATACAAAGCGAAATAAGTAAATCAGAAAAAACCAGGAACTGTATTATTCCATACGTAGGTGGGACATAATAGTGAAACTAAGAGACATTGATAAGAGTGTGGTGGTTATGGGGGGGGGAGGGGGGAATGGGAGAGGGAAAGGGGGTGGGGAGGGGCACAAAGAAAACAAGATAGAAGGTGACAGAGGACAATCTGACTTAGGGTGATGGGTATGTAACATAATTGAACGACAAGATAACCTGGACTTGTTATCTTTGAATATATGTATCCTGATTTATTGATGTCACCCCATTAAAAAAATAAAATTATTAAAAAAAAACTATTTAAAATAAGAAAAAGACTTCATGACATATTAATTATTTAAAGGGGAATTTTAAAATAACATAGCAGAAGTTTCTTTTGTCAAAAAAAAGATATTTACATATGCATTTAAATTGGATGAAAATATTCAAAAATTTAAATAGTGACTATTTCTAAGTTGTAATATTATGGGTGATAATTATTTTCTTCTGGATGACCTTATATGTTTCTAAAATTTCCTAAAATTCACTAAGCAGTAGACAATATACTAATAATAAATGGTAAGACCTATGTAACTTTTAAGATATTTTATTGTAGACCTGAGTTCAAATTCCACAGCTTCCATTTTATTGTCTTTGGAAAGGTTCTAAACATTAATTTTCTTATCTACAAACCAAGTTAACAACATCTAACTTGAATAGTTTTTACAAGGTTAAACTCTACAATAAATAAGTTTCTGGTATGGACCCATGTACCTAGTAGGCATTCAATAAATGCCTTATTTAATTCAATGATGAGAACTTTGTCTAACTTCTTAAATATTGAATACTTTGGTTAAATAAGTGCCTTGGGTTGCTCAAGCTAAGGCTAGACTGGTCAATTCAAACCACAAACACCAGGGTTTTGTTAAGCTCCAAGGCAGTCTTACCTAAAGGACACAAAGGAGAAGGCCCTGGGGAGACTGTTCTTCACAAGGATTGCTGGGGAAGTTGTATCAGAAACTTAGAACATTTGCTTGTGATTCCACGGTCTGTTTTCTAAGGCTGTTGTCTAGGACATAGGGTCTCCAGATGTGCTAATGTCAGTTCAAGGCCCCTACAGGCTACATGACTACACAAAAATGGATGCTGAAACAGCAATATCATGGAGTAGTTTAGATAAATTTTGGACACACATGCACATTCTTGATAATAGCTAATAACAATAGGCACTAACCTCTGTTGAGAACCGTCTGTGCCAGGCACTGTGCTTAACACCCTACTTATATTAACTCACTTACCCTCACCATATCATTATGATGCAGGTGGTATTATCATCCCTGTTTCTCATGTGGGGAACCAGAAATGCAGTGGTTAGGTAAGTTAACCAAGGTTACACAGCTAGAAAGCAAGGCAATGAATCTAGTCAGTCAAACTCCAAGGCACACATTCTTTATGACTCATCTTACTGCTTCTCTATCCATTACACAAAACTTGGCATGGGTGGAATAACATTATACTACTTTTCACTAGTTTTATCACCAGAGTAACACTTGACCTGACAGCCTAACCCAAGTGCTGCTTATTCAATAACAGTGTCATAAATAGAGAAAAAGAATAACCACTCTTCCACCCTGACCCCTGGCTTACCTTTCCTCCACTCCTGTATGCTCCTACCTGATATAGAACCAAAAGCTCCTTGGGTATGTCCTATTAGTATCTATATTCTCTGGGCCCTGTGCAACATAGCTCATCTCAGGAGTTTAATAACAATTTGTTCAGCTAAATTCAAGAAGGTCTACCCATGTTAGAGTTTTAAAAGTAACACACGCACACACTTTGTTAAATAAATGCTGATCTATCTAGCATGGAGTGGTTTGACTCTGGAGCTAATGTCATAGGATACCATAACACCTGCTTTTAAGATTGAGTAGAGATTGATAAATAAATCCCTAATACCAGCTTTGAACCAATCAGGTTCAAATTGGGAATAAGATAAGAGTAAGACAGATGGGCCTGACCAGGTGGTACCTCAGTGGATAGAGCATTGGCCTGGGACACTGAGGACCCAGGTTCAAAACCCTGGGGTCACCAGCTTGAGCAGGGGCTCATCCAGCTTGAACGCAGTCACTGGCTTGATTGTGGGAACATAGAGATGACTCCATGGTCACTAGCTTGAGCCCAAAGTCACTGGCTTGAGCAAGGGGTCACTGGCTCAGCTAGAGCCCCCCAGTCAAAGCACATATGAGAAGGCAATAAATGAACAACCAAGGTGCCACAATGAAGAATTGCTGCTTCTCATCTCTCTCCCTTCCTGTCTGTCTGTCCCTGTCTGTCCCTTTCTAGCTCACTTAAAAAAAATACAGATGGAATCCAAATACAGTATCAACATTTTACTGGTTAAGCTAATACTGGAGATTATGATTTATTTTTTAATGGAATTTTATTGGGGTGACACTGGACACTGGTTAACATAATTATACAGGTTTCAAGTGCCCAATTCTATAACACATCTCCTCATGCTGTATAGTATGTTCACCACCCCAAGTCAAGTCTTTGTCTATTACATTTATCCACCCTGTACTCTGTTCCACCTCTCCCGACTCCCCAGGACACTCTGCACTGTTGTCCGTGTCCATCAGTTTTATCGTTTTGTTTGTTTGTTTGTTTGTTTTTTGCTCTATACCTTCACCTCCCTCACCCAACAACCCCCCCCCAATCTCAACAGCTGTCAGCCTGCTCTCTGTGCATGAGTCTGTCTCCATTTGGCTTGTTAGTTCATTTTGCTCATTAGATTCCACATATGAGTGAAATCATATGGTGCTTGTCTTTCTCTGACTGGCTTGTTTCACTTAGCATAATACTCTCTAGGTCCTTCCATGCTATTACAAAAAGTAAGATTTCCTCCTTTTTTTATAGTCATGTAGAACTCCACTATAAACATACCACAGCTTTTCTTTTTCATTCATCTACTAATGGGCACTTGGGCTATTTCCAGATTATAACTATCGTAAATAATGCTGCAATGAACAGAGGGGTGCATTCTTCTTTTGAATTAGCATTTCAGATTCTTAGGATAAATTCCTAGAACTGAAAGTTGTGATTTATATTTGTAGGTCAATGGCTTCACAACCCCAAGCTCCACAATTAGACTTACACACTCAGTTCTAGAAAATGCACCAGGACAGAATTCCCTCTGGTGAGAAAACTCAGGCACTTTATAAGCAGGACTTCCCCTAAAGAGAGAAAAAAAGGATGGAATGCTAGAATGCACATGCCCATTATTACCTCCTTCCAAGTCACCAATAAAATTAAGTCAGTCTTCCTCTTCTGGGAAGGATTAATTGAGAGGGTGGAGAAAAGCCATTGAATTTTGAATAAAATCTGCTTTGGTTTTTGAGTGAATGAGGACCTGCAAGCCATGATGAGTAAGCTTTGCTAGGACTGAGGGCAGCTGATAGATTACACCACTGGGTTGAGCACTTAGTTATTACAAATTATTTATATTCCTATTGCTCTTTTATCTCTATAATGTATATATGTTGCATGTAATATCAACAATAAAAGTTTCAGTTTTAGGTTTGTGCTGTGAACCCAGAAGAACTAAGTGTCACATAAGCAAAGTCCTCTAAAAATTCCTCCCCACTTCTTATTGAGTAATACAACCCTGAACTAGGCTGCAAGCACCTTGAAAATACAGATCCTTTTATTTCACTGTATTCCCTAGAATACTGGGCAGACAGTGATTTATTTATAAATGCTTGCCCATCAATGTATTTATGAAGGAAGAAATAGTAAAGTAAAAAAAAATCTCATTGGTTATTCAATCTGTAAGTCAGGGAGGAAGTAAATATAGGCAGACTCAACTTACAAAGAGGTTGTGTTCTAATTGTTCACTCACATGTCAGTTTCAGGCCCTAGGAAAAGATTTTCCCAAAGCATGTCTACAACACAGATACAAAAATAACTGGAGTTAAGATTCATCTAGCTTTCAAATGAAAGTGCTAACATCTTACCACACAAAGAATATTCTAGAATTTAATTTCCAGACCTAGGGTGGAGCACCAAATATAAAGAGTGGAGCCTGGGACGATGGGCAGCCATGCAGCATGGCTGCATGACTTGTCCCGCTGCCCAGTCCTATTTCTGTCCCATCCCTCCCTCGGGTATTGGACCAAGAACACTCCAGAATAAATGACATGCATGCTAGGCTCATCTCAGAGTCAGTTTTCTGGGTAACCTAGCCTGTAACACTAACTGACTTGCCCAAGCACCCAAGGACCCACAGTAGGTAGAGAGACTCAATCAAAATAGCACCAGAACGTAGGCTTCTAATTCCTCCACTCCACTGCCTTCCACCACTAGCCATTACTACTCCATTACCCCCAGACTCCTACCATAATATATTCATCCCCTCTTATTTAAGCCTGACTTTTCATTAGGTAGATAGCCTCTAAGCTGCCACACAGAATTTTAACTAAACACGTAGGGGCATGCAGCCCTCTGGCTTTGGGGTATAGACCTCATATTAATAGACTCTCTCCTAAAGCCATTCATCTCCCCTTTTGTGAGTATTTGCAGTGCTATGCCAGGTCAGTGATGCAGCAAACGTTAAGATTTCCTGGGCCCCAGAACTGAAGATTAACGGGAGAGAAACTAAAATCCATAAAGCAAGCTCTCTCTCTGGTTCTCCCAGCAGAAAACTGTGACCATTCTTAAATTTGGTGAGAGATTGTTCACCCAATCTAAAATGCTAATTTTCTACAACACACAGGCTAAAACATTTTACAAGTTAGTATTTTCTTCCACTTTGTTGATACACTCAATTTAAGTAGTATGCCCAATTTCCACACTAGAGAAGGCCAAAACTGCCTGATGCTGATGTAAACAACTGTGAGTTTCCAAATATAAAACCTTGTTTTGACTTTGCTTTCTGCTTCTTCTGTGGGGTTCATTGCCACCTCTTCTACAGTACCAGTATTTCATATACAGACATGTCATACTGTCTAACTTTAACTTAATTAGCAAGCCCAAGCACCCGATCCACAGAGTATTTTCCCACTTCCCAGCTCCCAGCAACATTACTGTCAGTTGTCAATGTAAAGTCATTTCCCAAAACCAAGGGAGGATAATAAGAAACTGGCCTTGGACACAGAGAAAACAATCATTCCCTCCATTTTCTGGAATCGAACTTTCCTTAAGCTTTTGATCTCTCGTTAAAAGGTATATAGCGAGTTCCATGACTGCCAAGAAGCCCCAGGATAATCCAACCTGGACTCTTTCATTCCACTTCCTGGTGTGTTGGTAATCAGGATGGGGCATTCTGCAAACCTAGTCTTCGATCTGCTGCTTTGTGAAGTGATGGTGTGCAATCATCATGAATTGCATGTTCTCCTTGCCTCTGATTGTTCTGGTCATGTCAAAGATGTAGCTTTGATGCAGACACTGATTTGGAGAAAAAAGGAAAAAGTAGCACAAAGGAGAGAAAGGCATTAACAGCTCAAAAGCTTTGAAAATCTTGATTTCATTGAAATGAAAACAGACCTTATCTACCTTTTTCAGATGTTGCTGACTGCATTAATTCCAGATGAAAAGTAAGTCAGTAGGTGTCATTTTCCCCCCCACAAAGCTGGTGAAATTTCTCTACAGGGAGACTGTAAAGGAAACCGTCTCAGTCCCACTGAAATTAAAGTCACAGCTACAGGGCGTCCCTACTCACCAGCTCCCTGAGTCCTTTTAGGACTCGAATACAATTGTCAATTATCAAGGCCTCTTTGAAGACCAGACCAGTAATGATGAATGCAAGGTCTAAATCGATATCAACACATTTTCACAGATGATAGCAGCATCCAATGGCAGACCCAAGACCCAATGATAAACTAAGGTAGAGGGAAAAGTCATCAAAACAACTAGAAAATAAATTATGTGTTTAATGCAAAGCCACATGACCACAGTTATATTTTCCAAATCAAAAATGGCTTTAATTCTCTATTGAGTGACTATTGTGTGCTAGGTATTGTGCTCAGCACTGCAAATGAGATTGTGAAAATGAAGTTACATGGAAGCTACATCCTAATGACAGATATAAAATATAAAATTGCATAATCATAAGGGATGTGAGGAAAATTATCACCATTGTCACAACTCTTCCATTCTCTTCACGTCTAAGTTGTCTTGTTGGCTGCTTTGGCTTGCACTCAAAGAAGTAGTTTAGCACGGTGGGATACTATCTCACTTATATGGTTTATTATTGAAGAGAATGAGGATGAAAAGAGAACCAATATTTTTTCTCCCTCTCTGCATATATATATTCCCTAAGCATCTTCACCCACTCTTAAGGTTTTATTGATCATCCATGTCTAGCTCCAAATTTCTTCATCCACATACATTTTTAGATGCCACACTAGTATTTAAAACTCAGTAGGGCCAGCACTGGGTTCATGGTCTTCAACATGCCCTGCATACTTCTGTTTAGGTATGCTGTGTCTTATGAAGGGCACCGTCATCATGTTCAACATCACCTACCAAGAAAACTATAACACAAACATGCAACCACCTGTAACAACACTCTAGAAACATAAAAAGACACTGCTAATAAAAATTAAAGAAGACACAAGTAAATAGAAAGATAGCCAAAGTTCATGGATTAAAAGACTCAATACTGTTAAGATGTCCACACTACCTAAAGTGATCTATAGATTCAGTGTAATCCCTATCAGTAAAAACTAATTAATTAATTAATTGTAATAATAAAGTAAGGCCTGACAGGTGGCGGCACAGTGGATAGTGAATCAGCCTGGGATGTTGAGGACCCAGTTTCGAACCCCAAGGTCACCTCCTGAGCGCGGGATCATAAACATGACTTCATGGTCACTGGCTTGAGCCAAAAGTTTGCTGACTTAAAACCCAAGGTCGCTGGCTTGAGTCCAAGGTCACTGGCTTGAGCAAGGGGTCATTGGCTCAGGTGGAGCTCCCCCCACCCATCAAGGCACATATGAGAAAGCAATCAATGAACAACTAAGGTGTCGCAACAAAGAATTGATGCTTCTCATCTCTCTCCCTTCCAGCCTTCCAGCCTGCCTATCCCTGCCTGTCTGTCTGTCTCTCTCTCTCTAAAACAAAATAAATAATTTTAAAAAGTAAGAAAAAATAAATAAAGTATCATGTTATTAGAAAAGAAGTTAGAAAAAAAACATAAAAAGACTAGGAAAATTGATTGGGTGAAAGAAAAAATGCAAGGGGGAAAAATGGCCACTGGACTTGACATGTGAGCCTCTCTAGCTCCTCCCTCAGGAGAGCCGAGTCTGAGGAGGGTGAAGGTGGTAAAAGGTCAGAGGAGTTCATCTCCACGTCCACTGCCTTGCCCCATCCCTATTTAAATCCATTCTCCCTAGCAATGCTATTTTTCTCTTTCATTTAAAAGGACTTTGATTTTTGTTATCTTACCAGCTATCATCAACTCTGCCTAATTGAAAAGGTAGTAATTAATTCTCTTTTTTAAGTTATTTATAAACACATTGAAAAATGCAATCCTTAGAACTAATGTGTTCAACATGCATTTTCTTTCTCTCCGCTTTTTAAACTGAAACCAATTCCCCATCAGTAATTTTCTGGTGAGCTATTAAATATCCAAGGTTGCACCTTCTCCACACTCCGAGGATGCCATAAAATGCCTTAAGAGAAAATGCGCACTTCAGAAAGATACAGAATATGCAGAAGGATGGGGCTCAAAGTCCCCCCACCACCAGAAAGGAAGATATATTGTCAGACTGCACGAGGCTTCCAGTAGACAAATTAGCAGGACCTGTGCAAAGCATTTTGGATAAATAACAAAGAGCTCCCCAAGCATGTCTCTCAGTACATTAAGCAATATGCTCCGAAGCAGCCCTGATCAGGAGGAAGCAGCAAGTCTATCAGCCAGGGGACAGATGCTTTCATGAGTCTCTACTTTCATGTAGTTTATTTCTTGTAAATGACCTCTGCCACTTTGGCTTTATGTGTGGGCACTCATCCCTTACAAGCAAATACAATTGTGAGTCATTTCCTCTGTGTATAGTTCGATAATGAATTCTTCCTGTTGCAAAGTGACCTCAAGAGCCCAGGGCCTCATTTCATTTCAATTTGTGCCAATGAAACGCTTGACAAATTGCTCTTTTTAGAGTCATGTATAACTTTGTGTTTTAGTCCAAAGCATTGTTGCTCTTCTGACAAGGACAAATCGGGCTATAGGATTTGTTCCCCAGCCATGGCAGTGCCACTGATGACAGGCCTCGCTGGGTGGGACCAGTCTCTGATGCGGTCACTCTCAGTACAACTACCAGAATCACATAGTCCTGGATGGACTAAAACTGCTCAATGGGGAGCAAAACTTACTTTTAAATATTTAAGCACACAAACACAAACAGACATGAAGAATACTGCTTAAAAGCATTCTCGTAATATTAACCATTTCTTATTCTCTAATGCAAATTTGACATTTCTAGTCAGAGTTTTTGTTCTATGAGAGACCTAAGAATAACAAGGCTTCTGCTGGAGTTCCTGGCACACACTGAAGCTCACCTGCTAGAATTCTTCTGTCATCTCTTTTCTGAGCACAGGTGGTCAACCAAGTATGCACATCGTTGGTCTAAAACCCATCTCTAACCTAAGCGGAATGAAATCACATTAGGAGGCAGGCCTGTCCAAACGCTACCATAACTGTGCCAGGGCTGCTTGGAACTGCTGCCATTGCTCAGCTCTTCTCAGACTAAAATTATTTGAGTTTCACTTGTTCCTATCTCAAATGATCCTATAATTTCCTTTCATATTATAGGGTTATACCAAAAGTAGCAACTCGACCAGCTGCCACCCAGACATCAAGTCCATGGAATTGGCTATCCCTTTTAACTCACCTCATATGCTCTGATCAGTGTTCCTAGAATTATCTAAGGAAAGAAAAGAATTGCCCTAAATCTAGAAATTTACTAAAGTGGTCATTCAGTACATTCTTCAATATGAAGTACTTCTCAAAGTCACAACACTTAATTTTTTTTCTTTTTTTTTTTAAGTGAGAGGAGGGGAGATAGAGAGACAGACTCCTCCATGTGTCCTGACCAGATCCACCCAGCAAAATCTCTACCTTGCCCCCATCTGGGGCTGATGCTCTGCCCATTTAGGGCCATGATTGCAACTGAGCTATTTTTAGCACCTGAGGCGGAGGTTCCCTGGGGCCATCTTCAATACCCAGGCCAACACACTCAAACCAATCGAACCCTGGCTGCAGAAGGGAAAGAGAGAGAGAATAAGAGAAAGAGAGGGAAGGGGGAGTTGTGAAGAAGCAATTAGTTACTTCTCCTCTGTGACCTGATGGGGAATCGAACCCAGGACATCCACACGCTGGGCAGACACTCTACCATTGAGCCAACTGGCCAGGACCAATACTTAACTTTTCGAAACATCCAAGTTACTGTTGTTTAAAAAATATACCTACATACTTTGCTTCTTGTTTTCCAAGGGGAATATCAAAAATACATAATCATCTTGCATTATTTTGTAGATTTCTATCTAAATTCATTGAAAATTAAAAGCTTACTTTCAACTTCCCAAAATTGACTTCGAAAAGACTTCATGCATTAACCTTAGCTGACTGTGAATTCCTACTGTGTTGGTCTCTAAATGAAAAGATAGTAATGCGTACTCTGTTTCTTTAATAAAAGACTGTTATAACATCGATTTGAGAGTGCCTTTCTAAATAGAAAAAATGCTTTAAAATCTTGTAGAAAATTATCTATCTAACTGTATGTTTATTATGTATCTGCCTTTTAACTGATGGTTGAGGACTCTGGAGGGTCAGTAATTGACAAGAGCAATTTCACCTTCTAGTCCTGAGACCTGAGGCAGACATTGTCCTCTCTGAACTTAAGTTTCTTCATCTTTAATCATGGGAACAACTTGACTACATTTCCAACAACATAGTGAAACAGACACAGTGAATATCACCCTCCAACTGACAAGAACCAAAAATACTGAATACACACACACACACACACACACACACATTCCTAAAATCTTTAACAGTCATCACTGACCTGGCAGGCAAATAAGAGCTCTCCAGAACCGGAAAGAAGAAAGGAAAGCTAGAACCCAGAAAGGTAAGCAGAACACCGAGGAAGGTTTTCATCCTGAGGTCATAAAATTAACCCAGTGACCCTGAGCCTGAGTTTTAAAAGGGGAAAGAAAATGAGCCTAGAGCTGTCTAATAGAAAACGGCTGCATAAAGTTGGACTCCAAAGGCCCAAAGAGTCAACTGGAAATAAACATTCTTTTCATAAGGAGATAGAAAAGTAAATTAGCATTTCTCAACCTGGCCATTGGTCTCTTCTGATATGACATAACCAGCAGCAGCCATTGTTTATGATTCTAGTCTGACCTCTGACATTACCTTTGTGATCCAAAATAAATACATAAATAAATCAAATTATCCTGGCCTGTGGTGGCACAGTAGATAGATCAACATCCTGGAATGTGGAGGTCACTGGTTCGAAACCCTGTGCTTTCCCTGTCAAGGCAGATACAACAAACAAGGACTAAACAACTAAAGCGAAGCAACTATAGTTAATATTTCTCACTGCCCCCTCTTCCTCTTTTCTCTGTTAAAGTCAATAAATAAAATGTTAAATATAATATATATGACTTCTCTCATTCTACAGTTATAAAAAATCAACTTATTTAATTTCTTATATCAGTAGTGTCACCAAACATCCCTCAAAAACAAACATAAATCTTATTTAGAGAAAGAAGTATTTATCTGAGACTACAAAAATTCCAACAAATAACATTCTGAGGAATATAAGCTCACAGCACATAGAATAAAACATAAAATACAAAGAAATAATAACCAGAAGAAATAAGGCATGTAAAGATTTTATACACTGAAAATATGAAGTTCAGATTACAAAATAAGTATTTTTAATATTTAAAGATATTAAAGATAGTATTTAAATATAAGAGAATAGTAACAATAACTAGATAAAGAAAAATTGAAAAATAAAATTTTGAAAAAATAAAAAATGTCCTGGCCAGTTGGCTTAGTGGTAGAGCGTTAGCCCGGCATGTGGATGTCCCAGGTTTGATTCCTGGTCAAGGCACACAGGAGAGGCACCCATCTGCTTCTTCATCCCTCCTTCTCTTGTTTCTCTCTCTCTCTCTCTCTTTCTCTCTCTCTCTCTCTCTCTCTGCCCCTCCTATAGTCATGGCTTTATTGGAGTACATTGGCCCCAGGTGCTGAAGATGGCTCCATGGCTTCCACCTCAGGTGCTAAGAAGAGCTCAGTTGCTGAGCAATGGAGCAACATCCCAGATGGGCAGAGCATTGCCCCCTAGTGGGCTTGCCAGGTGGATCAGGGTCGGGGGTATGCAGGAGTCTGTTTCTGACTTCCCTCCTCACACTGAATAAAAGGAAAAGGAAAAAATATATAGCAATTAAAATTTAAAATGCATACATGAAATCAACAGTAAATTTAAAACAGCTGAAGAGAAAATTTGTAAACTAGTAGACTTGAAGATATTCAAAATGCAGCATAAGCAGACAAAATAATCTCTCCAAATAATCAAAAAAGCATGGATAATGGAATGAAAAAGTGTAGCATACCCTAATAAGAAATCCAGCAGAAAAGAAACAATAAAGGAGATAAAATACACAGAGAATGGCTGAAAGTCTCCCAAAACTAAATTAAGACAATAAATCTGGAGAAAGAAATGCAGTTAATGTCCAGAAAAGTAAGTTTTTAAAATCCACATTTAGATATATTATAGGGAAATTTGATGATAGTAGGGAGAAAAACATTAAAACAAGTCAAAGAGAAAATACGGATTACCTACAAAGAGCCTAGTATCAAATTGATGACAGATCCCCTAATACCAACAATGGAAGCCAGAGACAGTAAAGTATTATCTTTAAAATTTTGAGACTAGAACTTCAAACTGAGATTGTGTACCTAGTTAATGACTCTCCTCTGGAAAAAAAAATGAGGGTGAAATATAGATATTTTCAGACAAACAAAAACTGAGTTTGTTAATCTAGTCCTTCTTGAAAAGCAATTCTGAAAATGTACTTCAAGCAAAAGGGAAAAACAATACTAGTGGGAAGATGTAAAATGAAAAATTGGGTAGTACAAAAGGAACATGGCATGCACGTGCACAAATCTAAACAAACTACATAAAACAACACCATTTCTAAACTGAAAGTCAAGAAACTAAAACACAGTCCAATAATGTAGTATAAATCAGATGGGAAATAATCAAAAATAAGTATACTCAGATTCTTGTATTGTTCTGGAGGAGAGTAAAAATATTCGTTCTATACAATGTTAAGAATGCATATTTTATCTACCTTCTAAAAAGATCAGATGTATAATTTTCAAACTAGACTATAAAAAGGAAAAATAAAAGAAGAAAAGAGAGTCAATCCAAAAAATAAAAAAAGACAAAAATGGAAGAAGAAAAAAAAGCAATGCCACCAAGGCAGGACCAACAGAGAGCACAAAACAAGTTAGTAACAGCAAAACAAGAGCAGCTGTGATCACAAAGCCTTCACTTAGAGCATGTTCTCTGACCATGATGCCTTTGTGTTAGATATCAATAACAGAATGGTAAATAGAAAAACTGCAAAGGTTTGAAAATTTAAATACATACTTTCAAATAAGTTAAAAAAGAAACCATAGGCCCTGGCCGGTTGGCTCAGCGGTAGAGCGTCGGCCTAGCGTGCGGAGGACCCGGGTTCGATTCCTGGCCAGGGCACACAGGAGAAGCGCCCATTTGCTTCTCCACCCCTCCGCCGCGCTTTCCTCTCTGTCTCTCTCTTCCCCTCCCGCAGCCAAGGCTCCATTGGAGCAAAGATGGCCCGGGTGCTGGGGATGGCTCTGTGGCCTCTGCCTCAGGCGCTAGAGTGGCTCTGGTCGCAACATGGCGATGCCCAGGATGGGCAGAGCACCGCCCCCTGGTGGGCAGAGCATCACCCCATGGTGGGCGTGCCGGGTGGATCCCGGTCGGGCGCATGCGGGAGTCTGTCTGACTGTCTCTCCCTGTTTCCAGCTTCAGAAAAATGAAAAAAAAAAAAAAAAAAAAAAAAAAAAAGAAACCATAAAATGTTTAAATTACTATATATCCAAACATGTTTGATGAAACCAAATGATACTTAAAAGGAATTGTATAGCCTAAGAACTTATGTAAGAAGAAAAACTAAATATTAATGAACTAAACTATCTATTTAAGAATTTGACCCTAGCTCGATAGCTCAGTTGGTTAGAGCAGTGGTCCCCAACCCCCGGGCCGTGGTCCGGTACCGGTCCGTGGGCCATTTGGTACCAGTCCGCAGAAAAAGAATAAATAACTTACATTATTTCCGTTTTATTTATATTTAAGTCTGAACAATGTTTTATTTTTTAAAAATGACCAGATTCCCTCTGTTACATCCGTCTAAGACTCACTCTTGACACTTGTCTCATAAGTTCAACAATTATATTTTAAAATATCACAGATTTTACGCCGGTCACATAATTTTATTTTGTGCATTTATCCGTCCCAACCTAAAGGCCAGTCCATGAAAATATTTTCTGACATTAAACTGGCCCGTGGCCCAAAAAAGGTTGGGGACCACTGGGTTAAAGCATCATCTCAAAGCACAGAGGGACAATCAGGGCACATACTGGAACAGATCAATGTTTCTCTCTCCCTCTCTCCCTTCCTTTCTCTCTCTCTAAAATCAACACAATAAATAGTATGAAAAAGAAATAATTTGGTAAATAGAATTCCAACCACACCACCAAAAAAATTAATAAAAAATATTTTAGATCATAAATTAACAAAATAGAAAACATAAAATCAACATAGCCAAAGTTGGGTCTTAGGAAAGACATAATGAATAAACATCTACAAGGTTCATCTTGAAAAAGAGAGAGAAGGTAGAAATAACAGTCATTCAAATAAAAAAAGAGCTATAACTCCTGGAAAAATTATGGAATATTATGAAAGATGTTTGTGTAATTTCCTATAACCATTAAATAAATTAAATCAGTACAATATTCCAATAACATTTAATCCAGCATCTCATATCACAGATGAGAAAGCCCAGGATGGGTTTCAACACTTGTCTGAGGTCAATAATCACCATATAGCAAAGCCAAGACTAGACCCCAGATCTCCAGATGCCTCTGATAGTGTTGGCTTAGTGCTTTGCACATGCTTCATGAATTCAAGCTGGAAGAAATATCTGCCTTTAACAACAGTCACTAGGGAGATTTTCTGTAACATGATGTCATTCAGTCCCTATGGGACACAGGAAAGAAATGAGGATGCCCATCTGGGATCCCCAGACAACTGTCTATGGTGACCACACAGATAAATTGCCCGTTAACACTGCCTTCACGAATCACTTGGAGATTTCCTTTAAATATTTTCTCTAATTGAGTTCAGTTTAAGGGGGAATGTGCTGGGGGAAATCCACTTGTCTGGGGAGCCATTATTTTTAAAGAGATTTCATAAAAAACACTAAATAATCCTTTTTAAAAATTTCTAAGATAACACCAGACAGCTAAGTTTAATGGTAAGTTATTTTAAAAATTACATACTTACATAAACTCTGCCAGAATAAAGAAAAAGAGAACACTGCCACACTTCATTTAATGAATCAGCCAAAATTTTCAATGACATAAGCAGGGAAGTACAGGACATATAAGGAATAACAGGCCAATTTCACTCATAAATATAGATGATAAGAATTTAAAACAATAATTAACAAAACAAAGTTCATCAAAGAATAATAGGTAATGATAAATTTGAGTTTATCACAGAAATGCAAGGTTGGTTTAATATCAGGAACAAAAATATAATTCATTACATGAGAAAAATAAAGGGAAAAATATCACATTGTCACAAGCTGGGTTCCCCAAAAGCAGACATTGAGACTGAGTCTGAGGAGTCAAATATTTATTAGAAATTGACACCTATGAAAGGAAGGGAGGAGAAGTAGGATTGATTGGGCAGAGAATGAAATTGAACTACAGTGTCGACCCAACACACCTAGGATGACCAGCAGGGATCCCCATCAGAATTATCCCATGTCAGAGGGAACTGGACCTTCCTCCCTCACCTTGCTCAGTCATTGGGTACAGGCTGCACTGGACAGGATATGACCTTGGCCAAGGAAGCTCCACAGGACTGACAGCGAGAGGCCCCTTGCAGCCTACATGCCTTTAGCTAGAGGGCAAGGCCTTTCTTGATGGAGGGGGATGTGACAGCGAGTCTCCACGTCTAATACACATCCCAATAGATGAAGAAAAGCACTTTCTATAGAGTTCAACTTCACTTTGTGATCAAGAAAATGTAATCAGGCCCTGGCCAGTTGGCTCAGTCATAGAGCATCAGCCCGGCATCTGGATGTCCTGGGTTCAATTCCTGGTCAAGGCATACAGGAGAAGCAACCATCTTCTTCTCCATCCTTCCCTCTTCTCTCTCTCTCTCTCTCTCTCTCTCTCTCTCTTTCTCTCTTTCTCTCTTTCTCTCCTTCTCTCTTTCTTTCTTTCTTTCTTTCTTTCTTTCTTTCTTTCTTTCTTTCTTTCTTTCTTTCTTTCTTTCTTTCTTTCTTTCTTTCTTTCTCTGTCTCTCTCTATCTCCATTCCCCTCCCACAGACATTACTCATTCAAGCAGGTTGGCCCTGGACACTAAAGATGGCACAATGGGCTTGCTTCAGGAGCTCAAATAGCTCAGTTGCCGAGCAATGGAGCAACAGCCCCAGAAGGGCAGAGCATTGCTCCCTAGTGGGCTTGCCAGGTGGATCCCGGTCAGGACACATGCAGGAGTCTGTCTCTATGCCTCCCCACCTTTCACTTAATAAAAAAAAGAAATAACCATAGCAAATTAGGGGAATATTCCTTAATATGATAAAGAGGATCTATAAAAACCCCACAGAAAACATCATACATAATGGCAAAACTGAAAACAATTCCATTAAAATCAGAAAAAATACAAGGATGCCCATTATGACTATAATTATTTTCCTTACCATATTGTGTTAGAGGACCAAGTCAGCACATTATGGTAAAGAAAATAAATAAATAAAGACTGGAAAAGAAGAAACAATCTCTCATTATTTACAGATAATTTCATTTTCTGCATACAAAACCCCAGAATCAGATGAATTATTAGTTTAGCAAAGTAGCTAGACAGAAATCAATACATATAATTCTATAATTTTACTTGATACCAAAAAAAACCCCACATTTAACTAAAGAATTTTTTTTAAAGACACCATTTACAAAAGCAACAAAAATACAACGTACCTAGAAATAAATGTAATAAAAGATATATGAGCACTTTATGTATAAAACAGTAAAACTTCATAAAATGAAATTAAAGATCTAAATCAATAAAAAATATATAATATATTACACATAAGAGGAAAAATTATAGAGAAGTAAATTATTCTCAAATTGATCTAAGATAAATTAATTCCAAAAAAATATTATAGGCTTTGGCAAAACTTTATAAGCTGGTTTTAAAATGTACATAAAAAATAAACGATCAAAAGTAATACATGGTCCTAAAAAAGAATAAGATGGAGGGACACCCCACCAGATTATTAATATATATTACAAAGAGGAAACACACACAATAATAACAACCACAAGTCATAGAGGAAAAGATTAATCTATCTAACTAAATTAAAATTTAAAACTTCTGTTGGCAGAATACCATAAAGAAAATAAAAAGGCAAGCTACAAACTGAAAAAAAAAAATTGTTACCTATTGGACTGCCCAAGGATTCACATTCAGTTTATCAGGAGAAGTACAAATGAACTAGAAAAATACAAAATAAAAGTGAAAATATGGAGATGGGAGTAGTCACTTCACAAAAGAGGAAAAACAAACATCTCAAAAGATGCTCCACCTGAACATGAAATGCAAACTAGAACCACAAAATAATGATGATGATGATGATGATGATAATCCTACCTTAGGCCTATCACATTGGCAAACATTAAAAGGTCTAAAAATGCCAAAAGTTTACAAGAATTCAATAAAGCAATAGACATTTACACTCTGCTGGCGATTTCTTTGGGAAACAATGGGGCATTGTTCCATGTGTATGCATTTCATATATGCATATCCTACAATCCCAGGATATAGGGATATAGCTCACTCTTAGCAAGAGGCCAGAATAATAATTCATAATAACATGTTTATAATAAGAAAGAAAAAGGAAACAGTCTCATTATTCATACCAGTATGTTGGGAGATAAAGTGTAGAATTTTTAGTCAATGAAATATTATACTGAAATAAAAAATAATTAATTACAGGTAGCCCCATCAACATGGATAAATCTTTTTAAAAAACTATAAAACTCAGAAAACTACAAGAGGACTACATACAGTAAAATTTTTACACATAAAATTCAAAACCTGCAACACTGAACAATAAATTTTTACATACTCAAACAAAGCAGAAGAAAAACAAACAGAAATCAAGCATATTAGTTTATTTTGAAAGGCAGATAGGTTCTTGAAGGACACTAAGAGCCTTCAAAAGTACATAAACATTTCATATCTCAAACTGAGCAGCACCCACACATGTGTTATGATTTATTTTAATATCTTCCACATACATTGTAGTATTTCTTTGTACCTACTCAGTATTTAATATTACTTATTTGGGGTTAATAACACTTTTCTATCTACATATAGAGATACTGTGGTTTTTTAATTTTTAGTGAGAGAGAGAAAGTGAGAGAGACAGATGGACAGGAAGGGAAAGGGATGAGAAGCATCAACTCATAGTTGTGACACCTTGGTTGTTCATTGATTGCTTTCTCATATGTGCCTTAACTGGGAGGCTCCAGCTGAGCCAGTGACCCCTTGCTCAAGCCAGCAACCTTGGGCTCAAGCCAATGACCTTTGGGCTCAATCCAGCAACAATGGTGTTATATCTATGATCCCACACCTAAGCTGGCAACCCAGTGCTCAAGCTGGTGAGCCTGTCCTCAAGCCAACAACCTCGGTCAGGCTTTCAAACCTGTGTCCTCAAGCATCCCAAATCGAAGCTCAATCCACTCTGCCACCACCTACCTGGTCAGGCGGGATACTGTGATGTTATTGTCTAATGATGCTGAAACTTCGTTATCTGTTAAACCTTAATCAGGTGTAAAAATTATAGATGTGTAAACACATATTTAATGTTAGATGTACAATCATAATAATGTGGCTCATTGTTTGTAATGCTTAAGAGCATGAGGCAGAAGATCTTTGGTCAGGAGAGAGAACAAGGGATTAAGAGGGGAGAGAGACTCCGGTCAGGCGTTGGAGAACTGCAGCTGTGTGAGCACAGGGGACAACCAGAGAAGTGTGTGGAGCTCCGGAACAGCGGAGGACCTGAGTCAGGAGTGGAGAAGAGCTAACTCAGATGAAAAGCTCTGGCCACTGGGGAGATGCTGAAGCACTGCTCAGCTGGCAGCCAGGACAGAGGCCTGGGAATGTTCAGCAATGACCCTAAAAAGAGACAGGGTCTGGGTAGACTAGAAGGGAAACAGGAACAAGCTAAAAAGAAAATGTCGGCTACGTCCAGAGGCCAGGAAGGGAAAAGCGGACAGTGGCAGGGGCCGCACGCAGCACAGAGTTCCGGTACAGTAGCTGTCTGTTGCACTTTATTTTTTGTTTGTTTGTTTTTGTTGGGTTTCTTTGTTTGTTTGTTTGAGCTTTATTTTAAATTGTTTTTCTCCACCTTTTAAATTTTTATTAATTTTTAATTTATTTTGTTTACATGGATTCAAGTGACCCACTGAATATAACTCCCTCACCCCTCACCCCTGTGTCCTTTTTCATACCCCCTTAGCCCCCGTCCCCCCTAACTGCCTCTCCCCTTTCCTCTAAGATTTGGGGTCCTGTTATCTATATCTCTGTGTTATGTATATGTACTTTCCCTAATCCTGAAATGTTAAGGGGCCTGCTTGTAAAAAGAGCAAAGGAAAAAAAATCGAGTCTGTTGCACTTTAAATCAACGACTGTTGGGTAGCCACATGAGAAGGAAAAATAGAAAAGTCTTAAGGGAATTTCTCCAGCTAGAGTCTGAAGAAACGCAAAATCCACTGGTCTGTACAGAAGTGGTTTCTTTTTTATTTTATTTTTAATTAGTCACCGACATTTAAAACCCAGATTTCTGATTTGAGCTGAAATCAGAAGCTCTGGCAGCACGGGGCCTGCATTACTAAAGACCAACAGGCTGCTGGAGCAGGGCGGCCCCGCAGGTGGCAGTGCCCTGCAGTCCCCCGGCCCTGCTCAGGTGACCCCGCTCACACATCGTACCTGCTGTCCCCTGTCAGCAATTGATTTTGGTAACCTTGTTTGTCCTTTGGGAGGACAATAGAAATAACCATAAGTAAAAATAGAAGTCTCCCAAGGTGGCTCTTGGTGGGGTGGGGGGTAGCCTTCCACCTTTAAAATGGGAGAAGTAGGAACAGGCTCTATTCAATTCTTCCCAGCTTGGCTTATGGTTTTAATTTTACATGAATACATTTGTCATTTTCAGACCAATGGGAGCACTAGAACAAGAATCTGTGATTACCTAACAGCTTCACTTGGAAGAGTTCAATGGCCCTTTTAAATGTTTCATTTTCCTTGTTACTATTTTTATTGACCTTACTGTAACATATGACCTGAGCAGCTGCTCTTTGGGGTGCTGTCATAGATGTCCACAAGTTGGTGACCAGACTCCACAAATCAGTGAAGCTGGAGTCTACTTGGAAACAAAAGGTGCTGCAGGTCATAGGGGTTCTGGAGTTAGAACTTGGGCAGAATCTAAGAAGTGCTGCAATACTGACTACAGCTGCAAATAAAGGCAGAGCCACAGGAAGGAACATGCAGTAATGTTTGGGTCTTTCCTGATACAAAAACACAGCCAGCATCTGCTGTACCTGGAACCAGAGATAAGTTAGTCCCAAGAAAATTATATAAGCCCACCCAACAAAACATCAGGGCTGAGAGGGTAGGGAAATGGGGTGAAGTCAGTACAAATTATCAGCCTTATTAATGACACCTGCTTGTTGATGTGGTGTAATCAATACAAACCTGCACTTTGGCAGTGGCCAGACACCCAAAAAGAGGTCTTGACCAACTACTTCTATTACAGTATGTATTTCCTTCTTGCTGGGAGAAACCTATTATAGGTTGGCACTCCAGAGTGAGACCATTAAACAGAGGACAAGCAGACTAATTATCCCAATTCCACATACTAATTCTTCATGGTTCTACACTAGGCATCTATAGAATTTCCAAAATTTTAAATTGTCACTTAGTATAGTAATGCAAGAAAGTCATGTGGACAATCTTAGTCCAGAGAAACATCCTATTCAAGTGGCATTTCTTCCTTTCTCTGCTCTTTTTAAAAGTTCAAAACAGGCCTGACCAAGTGGTGATGCAGTAAATAGAGCATCAGACTAGGACACAAAGGACCCAGGTTCGAAACCCTGAGGTTGCCGGCTTGAGCACGGGCTCATCTGGCTTGAGCACAGGTTCACCAGATTGAGCGCAGGGTTGCTGGCTTGAGCATGGGATCATAGACATGACCCCATGGTCACTGGCTTGAGCCCAAGTCTGCTGGCTTGAGCAAGGGATCACTCACTCTGCTGTAGCTCCTGGTCAAGGCACATATGACAAAGCAGTCAATTAACAACTAAGGTGCCGCAGTGAAGGATTGATGCTTCTCATCTGTCTCCCTTCCTGTCTGCCTGCCCCTTATCTGTCCTTCTCTCTGTCTCTGCAAAAAAAAAAAAAAAAAAAAAAAAAAAGTTCAAAACAGAATGCAGTTATTGGAGCAAATGGTCCAAGTGGTCAGCTCAGCAACAGCATGGTTTTATGGGAACTATTGGGAAGAGAGCACGATATTAAGAATCAGAACACTTCATCTATAATCTAGTTCCAGCTCTGCTACTTAATAGCCACATGGTCTTGAGCAAGTCGCTTCCCTTAGCCAAACCTCAGTTCATCCATCCACAAAGTGGGAATGAGAAAAACTGGGCCACTTGACACCAGGGTTGATGAAGGATCCAAAAACAGTACCACCAGAGTGCATTTTAGCAAGATGTGAAATGCTTCACCCACCTAGAGGAGTGATATTAGTGGGCAGTTTCATAGTGGACCTTGCAGTCATGCCAAGTTCACTTGCTTGACAGGAAAGCATACAAGTACAGAAACACCAAATGCTATCAGCTCTCCAGGGAAGGCTGTAGTCATAACATAAGTGTGATGGTTAACTTCATGTGTCAATTTTGCTAGCCATGGGCTGCTCAGATTAAACATTATTTCCGGTGTGTCTGTGAAGGTGTTTCTAGATGAGATTAGCATTTGCCTTAGTGCACTCAGTAAAATAGACTGCCCTCCCCAATGAGGGTGGGCATCGCCCAGTCCACTGAGGGCCTGGACAGAGCAAAAGGCAAAAGGACACATTCGCCCTGTTTTCGCCCTGCCTCGCTGCCTTAAACTAGTGCATCTCACCTTATCTTCTCCTGCCCATTGACTGGGATTCACACCATCAGCTCATCTCATTCTCCGGCCTGCAAAATTAGACTAAATTATTACACTGGCTTTTATGGGTTTCCAGTTTGCAGACAGAAGATTGTGGGACTTAGCCTCCATAACCGAATAAGCCTCATAATAAATCTCTCTCGTTCTCTCTCATTATCTATCTACACACACACACACACACACACACACACATACACACACACATACACACACACACACACACACACACACACCTCCTAATAATTCTGTTTCTCTGAAGAGCCCTGAATAATACAATAGGCAACACACAAATCCTGGGTTATCTGTTTAAAATACATCAAAGAACAGACTAAATATTCCTTCTCAGGAGCCTCAGCAACTCAGAGCAAAAAGGCCTTCCCCTCAAAACTCCCCATTTCCTGACACGTTAAATCCAAGACTACACAGCTACCGAATATCATGCAGTGTTCCCAAAGTAAATTATTAGTTCTAATCTTCTGAATTAGATCTCTCATGTTTTGAAAATTCTACTACTTCAAGTTTGGATGTGCAGCCAATAGCAATCACATGTCCAGTCTGAAATCTGCTTGGAGCATCTCAGAAGTCCTCAGATCCACTGTCGCTCCTCAACTAGTTTATATACTACAGTACCCAGCTAGCCTAACCCAAATAGGGATAATTACTGAAAACAGAAAGAATAAAAAACAGAATTCCTGTTTAGATGCTGGCTTTTAAAGTATGGTATGCTTTGGGCCAAACAGTTTAAGTGCTTTATTTAAAATACGCATGTGAAAATTTCAAATGATCACTATTCTTAAGTCTCTGTTTCATCTAGGAACTTCGTGTTAAATATTTGATATTAGATTTGACAAATGCAAAAGAATACACATGAAACATATATGTGTTATAAAATGTAATGATAAAAATAACACACATAAACTAATTTAATCTTGCAATGTCTGATTAGAATGTTGGGCAGATTGTCAAGTAAATGAAACCATTTTTCACATTCACTCTCCTTTCTTTATCCCTTCCTGGTATATATGAATTTTAAAATAAAAACAGACTAATAAAGAAAAGCTTAAATCAAAGGAATGGCTCCCTATTGGCTGCATCCAGACACTAATAATAGAACAGTTGGTGAGATAATTTTGGACAAGAAGCCCTCTTATACATAAGCACCTGTCACCTTTGTCTAATAGGAAAACAAATAAACAAAAACATTGTTTACAACGTAATTCTAAAATTCAAGTACCTTCAAATTTAAAAATGACAAACTGATAGCCAACCTACAAACGGACAATTCAGTCAAGTGTTTAAATTTTAAAATCTTGATTTATAAACAATTCTCCATAAAAGATAAATTAACATGGGGCTGCAAGCCTCAGTAAGTTACAGAGAGATATACTATGGAGACACAACCTTACTCTGGTTCTACTCATCATCAGACTTTGCTGCTCAATTTTGGAGAGCAACATACTTAGGACTTTTCTTAACGTGAAAGCCGCTAATCATATGCATTGCTCTGAGTGGCTCTTCTACTCGTCAGTGTATCATCAGTTCTGGCCTTCCTATAAGGAAGCCTCCACTACATTTCATTATGGCCTCACCATACATAGATTTTAGTGCAGTAGAAGCCCTAATGTCCAGCAGCAAAATTCAACCAGTATGGCCTTGGGGAAATTTATCACCCTTCTGCATTTTTCAACTTTCTCCTAAGACACATGAGGAAACAAGACTAGATAAACTCTAACGTCCATTCCAATACTCAAATCTTGAAACTGCTTTTGAGTCTATCATTCAATCTATTTTTTTTAATTTTTATTTTATTTATTCATTTTAGAGAGGAGAGACAGAGAGAGAGAGAGGAGAGAGAGAAGGGGGGAGTAGCTGGAAGCATCAACTCCCATATGTGCCTTGACCAGGCAAGCCCAGGGTTTCGAACTGGCGACCTCAGCATTTCCAGGTCGACACTTTATCCACTGCACCACCACAGGTCAGGCTATCATTCAATCTATTTGTTAAAAGAAATGCATGAATTCTGAATGCCATTCCTGAAATCTTAGAGGAAAGAAAGCCTCCCAACCCTCCCATCTATTGTAATTTAATTCTTCCCTTTCCTGAATTCCAAAGTCTTTGTGGATTCTTTTTGGTATTAGAAAAGAATGCTCCTCCAATCTGAAGCAATACCTAAAACAAAAAGGGAGATCTGAACAAAGAATTTAGCATCCTTCTAATTAATTAAATTTTCTCCAGCAGTGAACTAAAGTTTACCTTTGTTCCACTTGACAAATATACACAATGCCGTGCCTCTTCTGAAGCTTATCAGTGAGACCACTTTATACTAAGCCCTGTATTAAAAAAAATAACTAATTAACTCTACTCTCAAGACCCTTCACTTTAAGTAATTTTATTCTGAGAAGTGAATCTTTTCTCAGAAGTGTCAAATCTTTTTCACAATGAGTACCTTTAAAGATATTTTGAGTTTGGCAAAACAGACTTTAAATACCACTTATAGAATGGTTTGAACAACGATGGCCTCATTAGTTAGCTTTGAAATAATATTAAATATCCCGCTGAGGTGAAATGTCCTCTTCCTTCCTTATCCATGTCTCAACTAGGAGGTTTAGACATATTCACGAGGTGAGGGGTGTCCCCTGGGAGCCTTTGTCTGAGAGAAGAGGAATCGTGCTAACTACGAACACCTTTTGCTCAAAGTTCTGATATTTTTATATATGGATGCTTCCTCCCCCAGCCATGAAAATTTCATTTCAGTCCACGGAAATGTCAAGTCACTCTTATTAATAATAATTAGAAAAAAAAGGATAAATCCAGAATAAAGGTCGGTCCCTTCTCAACCAGGCCCAGCAAGTGTTATAGTCAGATAAAAAATATTATATTTGAAATGCACATAAAAACTAAAAGGCAATTTAAAACATTAACTCAGTCTCTTGAAATATGCCAAAGGGATCACTATACATTACGCGCAGAGTCCAAGCCCTCTTCTCACATCCGTGTGGGGTGAGCGGCCCTCAGTACAGCGTGGTGCCTGTAGTCCTTCCCAATCTCACTCTCCAGCCTGCCCCAGAGAGTTCCTCAGGAGTCAGCCCCAACTGCTGCTTCTCTCCTCATTAGTCAGAACATGTTCGACTAAGCCTTTCTTCCAATATTAATTTTACTCTTCCCAATGTAAACCTCACACAAATTTCACCTTTCTTGGTTCCTTTTAATTCCCAGTTCTACCTATTATACTTTCAACCAAATCTCAGACGCGTTGCTGCCACTGATGATAGCAAAAGATCCTTTCTATTCAGGAGATGGGAGAGAGGGAAAGCTGTGGCCATTCATAAATCAATGTTTTCAACCAGGTCTTAAGGCAACTAGCAGCAGCCCTCACAATCTATGAGCACTCAGCATTAACTCACATTCCTTTCTACATATACTCCAGTATAAATGGGATGTGACCTCAAATAAACCTAGGGTTCTGCATGCAAAGTTAAATTATTCTGATGGGATGTACTTGCAGGAGTTTGGTGAATGAGGAGGAGGCCATTTTCCTGCTGCTAGTGCTGCTGACTAAAGTAATCAATGGGATGCGAGGGTTTGTGGCCAGGTCACCGCAGCAGCAGCAGCAGAATCCATGGCTGGAGCAGTGCTCTGATCTGTGCACTTCCGCTCCAGTCCTTGAAATCAACAGACAAGAGGTAGCTCCCCACTTCTGTTCTTCTGGTCCTTCCACATGCCTCAGTCCTTACATTAAATCCTCCCGGGTTGAAATATCCACATCCACCCAGATCTTATGTCTTGATGTTCTGTCCTGAACTGAGCAACAGTATGGGGGTAAAGAAAGAACATAAAGAAAAAAGCAAGGAAAGAAGAGGAGAGATTTTTCTGCAGGCACTTTTAGGAAAGAAAGAGAAAATTGTTCCAAAGTAAAATTGACATTAGCCATGAGGACAATGCAAATCAAAACTACAGTGAGGTATCACTTCACACTCACTAGGATGTCTAGGATAAAAAAATAAATAAAGCCTGACCAGGCGATGGCACAGTGGATAGAGCATCGGACTGAGATGCGGAGAATCCAGGTTCAAGACCCAGAGGTCGCCAGCTTGAGCGTGGGCTCATCTGGTTTGAGCAAAGCTCACCAGCTTGAGCCCCAGGACTCTGTCTCAAGCAAGGGGTCACTCGGTCTGCTGAAGGCCCACGGTCAAGGCACATATGAGAAATCAATCAATGAAAAACTAAAGAACTGCAACGAAGAATTGATGTTTCTCATCTTTCTTCCTTCCTGTCTGTATGTCCCTCTCTCTGACTCTCTGTCTCTGCCACACACACACACACACACACACACAAAGATAACAATAATATTGATAGAATGTGGAGAAACTGGAACGCATACACTGAAGATAAAAATGTAAAATAGTATATCCAGTTTGGAAAATAGTTTTGCAGTTCCTCAAAATGCTAAAATAGAGTTTACTCTATGACCTAGCAATTTCACCCCTAGGGATATACTTGAAAGAAGTGAAAAGACAAAAATACGTACAACAATATTCATAAAAGTATTATTAATAGTAGTAGCAATAACTGACATTTATAATACTCACGCCTTTGGCATTGTTCTAAGCCCACAGTGTATATTATCTTATTTAAATTTTACAAGGATGAAACAAAGTTGTTACTATTGCTATCTTCATTTTTTAAGTGGGGAAATGAGGAACCAAGAAAATAATTAACCTGCCCAAGGTGAAATCAGTTTGAACCAAGGCTGTTATACTCCTACAGCCTTATCCACAATGCTAACTCCTGACTTATATGATTATTAGAGTAGAAGATGAATTATAAGTTTTTAGTAAAAAAAAATCCCCCCAAATATTAATGTTTACTTCTGGGAAATAGAATTATGGCGGGTGATATTTATTTTCTTATTTCTATTTTCTATATTTTCTAAAATTTTCAACAAGAAACACAAACTTTCATAAAGAGGAAGCAAAAACATCATTAATTATTAGAGAAATGCAAATTAAAACCACAATGAGATAACTTCATACCAGTTAGAATGGCGCTTATCAACAAAACAACACAGAATAAGTGCTGGTGAGGATGTGGAGAAAAGGGAACCCTCCTGCATTGCTGGTGGGAATGCAGACTGGTGCAGCCTCTGTGGAAAACAGTATGGATATGCCTCAAAAAATTGAAAATCGAACTAACTGCCTTTTGACCCAGCCATCCCACTTTTAGGAATATACCCCAAGGACACCATAGAATGGTTCCAGAAGGAGAAATGCACCCCCATGTTTATGACAGCATTGTTCACAATAGCAAAGATCTGGTAACAGCCCAAGTGTCCGTCAGAGGACGAGTGGATTAAAAAGCTTTGGTACATATATACTATGGAATACTACTCAGCCATAAGAAATGATGACATCGGATCATTTACAATAACATGAATGGACCTTGATAACATTATACGGAGTGAAATAAGTAAATCAGAAAAAAACTAAGAACTATATGAACTCATGCATAGATGGGACATAAAAATGAGACTCAGAGACATGGACAAGAATGTGATCATAACAGGGAGTGGGGTGGAGGGGTGGGGAGGGGGCGAGGAAGGAGAGGGAGGGAGTGGGGGGAGGGTAGGGGCACAAAGAAAACCAGATAGAAGGTGACGAAGGACGATTTGACTTTGAGTGAGGGGTATGCAGCATAATCAAAGGTCAAAATAATCTGGAGATGTTTTCTCAGAACATATGTACCCTGATTTATCAATGTCACTGCATTAAAATGAATAAAAATAAGATTAAAAAAAAGAGGAAGCAAAAATATTAACTATTATAATCCATCCTTTCCATTTTTTTTCTACCAATAGGTAAGAAACCATTCCTATCTCCACCTGTGTGTCAAGAGAAAGACCACCCAAAGAAAACCACGTATTTCAAGTATTTGTTACCTAATCTTAAAAACAAGGAAGTGCACCATTCTGAATTTCAGCATTCTCTTTCACCATAGAGAGGTAAGGGGGTGGGGAGGTGGGAGAGAGGATAGAAGTGGGCGGGGAGCATGGTTTTCATTTGTAATGGGCTAGTAAAAACTTTGTCTTCTGCAGAAGTCATTTTATTTATTCATTCATCCTAAAACTTAAATTCAGAAGGTCAGAAATTATACTAAAATGAAAATAGATCCAAGGACCAGATGTTGCAGGTGGGATGACTAATCTAACAGAGCCCAGGTAATGTGCTCCACACCTTGCTCAGTGGGAATTAATTACTCTAACATCAGCTTTACAGTGTTTCAACAACCATTTCATTATATTTTTTCTACGCTGATTAAATTTTCTTGGCATTTCTAATGCATCATTACATTTGCTGTGCTTTTAGATAACGCACAGCATCACCACCCATTAAAAAGTCCCTATTCTCTTTCATCATCTTAATAAATCGAATTTGGCTTTATTTACATAAAGTTTAATAAAGAGTGATTAGTTCGCTTATGAACAGTGTACCTTTGATGGAAATATCCCATCTATCACTTGGTTAAAACAGTTGTTCACAGTGTTGTAAGTGGACCCCCAAAGCACAGCCACCCAAAAGCATATGGGATAAGAGGAAATTTGCAGCACAAATGCAGAATTACTGTCAATGCTTTCCAGGACTGCTATGGGGTGGATATGATAACCATAGCACCATCTAATGCCCTTTGCTTCTTGTTCCTAAATATACAGCCTGAGGAATTATAATAGAGAACAACAGCAACCATAATAATACACTCACAGTTTTAGCCTTCTACTTCAATATCCACATTCATCCTCAACACACAGTTAGAGACTTAGGACATTTTAGCCCTTGCCCAATGGGCTGTAAGGTAATCACAGGAAGATATTAGCTAAGACAATAAGCTCTGCTAGGTATCAGATATGCCAGGCAATCACTTACAACATTCAAACTGTGCTAAGTTTTCAGGGAAATTTTTTAAGCATTGCAAATAAATGAACCATGTGGGTGAACTATTATGTGGTAACATTGATTCTGCCTTTTGAACTTAGGGTTCTGATAACAAAACTCAGAACCACTAAATCAGTGCCCTTGAGAATCAGAAGAGGTGAGTAGGAGATGCTAAAGAGAAAGAGACTACAAGCTGAAGTCAATGCACCATATTCTGCCTTTGCTTTAGAGAAGCTGATATAGGGAGTGGAATGGAGAGAGCAAGACATCATTTAATTCTTGTGACAGAGCAAAGCATTGCAAAAGTAAATTCTACCAAGTGTTTGGACTCTCTTTTAAGAGTAAATGACTTACCTGACCAGATGGTGGTACGGTGGATAGAGCATTGGACTGGGACATGGAGGACCCAGGTTCGAAACCCCGAGGTCACCAGTTTGAGCATGGGCTCATCTGGCTTGAGTGCAGGCCCACCAGCTTGAATGTGGGGTCGCTGGATTGAGCATGGGATCATAGACATGACTCCACGGTCATTGGCTTGAGCCCAAAGGAGGCTGGCTTGAAGCCCAAGGTCACTGCTTGAGCAAGGGGTCACTTGCTCTGCTATAGTGCCCCCCCCCCCGTCAAGGCATATGAGAAAGGAATCGACAAACAACTAAGGAGTTGAAACAAAGAATTGATGTTTCTCATCTCTCTCCCTTCCTGTCTGTCTGTTCCTATCTGTCCCTCTCTCTGTCTCTGTCACACACACACACACACACACACACACACACACACAAAGTGTAAATGACTCACTGTTCAATTCTATGTTGCTATTCATATGCCCAAACATAAGCCACCCACAATGGGAAAATACTGTGTATTGTGGAATTTACTAAAACCAAGTTCAAAGTCATATTTCAAAGCCTTGATCCTTCTCTCCTACACATCTCTCTCCCTTCTTTCCCCTCCTCACCCCTGATTCCCCTAGTCTTGAGCACCTGCAAGGGGCCTCTGTCTACAGCTCATGTCACAGGCCCACTCTGCCTGCTCAACTTCATCCCATCCGTGCTGAACAATGTATGAGTCCTCCCACAATGACAGTAACTACAAAGTTTTTACTCAATTTTATGGAATTTAATGTCTATAGGCAGATGGCCAACGATGAGCAAGGGAATCAAAGACAGGTTGCATATTCTTAAGCAATAAAACCTGGTATATAGAGATGAACCTGGCTCTAAATCTAGCCATCTACATGACTAATTTGGAATCTTTAAGCTATGAGAAGCCCTAGGACATGTGATTATGGACTCCGGTTACAGATGTGCTATCTTCTTAGCTCACTTCTCCCTTCTAGAATTGTCACCTTTTGAAAATAAATAAATAACTTTTCCCCCTGCTTCAGTCTACTAGAGTAGTGAGTGCTTTTATTTGTTCTTACTTAACTTATCCAGTGGGCAAAACACTCATTTCAACATAAGTAATTTCATCTGTGAAGAGAAAAGAGATAGGATCAAATAAGACACCCAGAGGTGGGATTAACTGATGGCTAGATAAATGTTAACCCCTTTGAGAAAGGCTGACCCCACCCCTCACAACTCCTAGACTCTGAAACCATTCACTTTCCCCTGAATACAGCCATTTTCAGAAATATTTCCAGATATACAATGATGCAAACCATATCCCTTCATTTTGGCTTTTACCCTGCTCTTTCAAGTCTGAGTTCTACTGTAGTGGATACACCAATGAAAAAAGAAATGGTGACTATTCTCAAAATGATTACAATTAGGAATATAAATTTGCCTGACTTGTGCTGGTGCAGTGGATAAAGCATCAATCTGGAACGCTGAGGTCGCCAGATCAAAACCCTGGGCTTCCCTGGTCAAGGCACATATGGGAGTTGATGCTTCCTGCTCCTTTCCCCTTTCTTTCTCTCTCTCTCTCTCTCTCTCTCTCTCTCTCTCTCTATCTATCTATCTATCTATCTCTCCTCTCTAAAAAATAAATAAAAAAATATTTTAAAAAGGAATATAAATTTGATTTTTATCTAACTTTTATATGAATATTTTGATTGACTTATAATTGAAACTCTGTTGGGCTGACATTTGACATTAGACAATACAATTTCAAAGAAGTCTTTAGTATGTTCTAGTCTAGTGGTTTCCAAAGTGTGGTTCGATGACCAGCCACAGTACATCACTTGAGATCATCCCAAATTCTCTGGCTCCATTTCAGGCCTACAGGACAAAGAGTCTTGGGTCCAGTGATCTGTGATTTAACTCCCTCCAGATGATTCCAGTACAGGTCAAAATGTGAGAACCAATGTCATAGACCAACAAGTCTCCCAACTTTCTTTGACTACTCAGGAAATTCTTAACAGATCATTGTTTATTTGTGGACACTAGAACAGATACCAAGCCATATGCATTAATTAGCACAGGATTTATGAGCTTATAGATGAGAGTAAGAATACAGTTTCCAACAGTTTCAGGCCAGGTAATGTGTGTGATAATGAGCCCCTCAGAGATCAGCACCAGAGAGAAGAAAGCCAGCAGTGTGGGCCAGACTGAGAAGTAGGCCTGAATATCAGCAGAACCCAGGGCTCCTGCTATAGTTTATAAAGGTTGCCTGGGACTCTGTGGTTTCTGCTCACAGAAACAGAAGGGGCTGGCTGGTTGGTCAGAGAGAACATAGGGGCCAGTGAACCTAAAGTTGGTCAGCAATGGCACAGGTAGCCGAGGGGTTAGTCACCATGAACTGCAGAATGGCCACAGCAAACCACAAAGCAGAGAGACTTTACTTTCAAAGACCTATGAGATGAAAACTAGGGAGGAGAACACAAAGAAAGTCAGAATTTCTTGTTAATCGAATCACTGTAGGCTGAGCACATTGGTTTCTATAGTTCTGTTGGGCACAGATGCCATTGTTCTGACAGAAAACATTAGAGGAATATATTGGTGTACCTACACCTAGTATACACAGGAGCAGGAAAAAAATTCCCTTCCCCACTCTCTGACAAAGACCTGCACTATCTTTGGAAGATGCCAAATAGACCACACTGATGTCTTCATATCACTTATTACAGCTTCCTCGAATCACCTTGGCCATAGGGGCTGCCTCAGAAACTTGTCCCTTGGAGGATGCTCTGACCTTCTCCCAAGCCACTGCACCACCTGGCCTACAGATGGTCAATGTCCAGTGTCTCAATATTTTCTATTTAAATCAACTTCTAGGTTTTCCATCCTCCGTGCTCTTCTTATCCCCATACTGGATGTGTATATTCTCCAACATCTCCTCATATTCTATCTTTCCCCAAACACCCAAAGCCTCAACTGTACACTATGAAATGTATGGTCAGTTACTCACAAACACCCTCTGTCCTCAGCCTCTTCCTGACCTGACGAAACTTGACTGTGCCTCAGAGATTGCTCCCCTGAGGCTTTCTCAAGTGGTAACTGTTCTTTCTCCCATAGCCCACAACTGCTGAGTGAAGGAATGTTGACCCCTACCTACCAAGACATTGACTGTCTTCCTCTTCTCTTCTTGAAGGCCCATGACATACAGCTGTATCACCAGTCACCTGGTGATGTCATTTACTGACCTTGCAGTCACTTCTCTTTATTTGGGAAAGACCGCAGCATCTGGATCGAGGTGCTAATCTCTACAATCCCTCAACAGTCTTGGGGGGTCTTAGTATCCATGTATGCCAGGTCTCCTACATCCTGGCCTCTCAGTCCCTGAACTTCCTACCCCCCGAAATCTCTTCACCATCTTATCCGCCTGCTCCAGACTTTGCCATAACATCACCATCACAATTTTGACTTGAAAGACTCACTCTCTCTAGTCTCTCCTGTCCTTCCAGATGACTTACTTATTTGCTCAACTTCGGTCATTTTTCCTACTGCAGGGACTTCTGGTCCATTGATATTACCCTCTCTCAGTGTTCATTACCCCTCCATGGTCTCACTGTCCTCCTACCCAGCTTAGATTTCATGATTTAGAGCAATGATTTTATATTAATATTTTATATTTTGTGCTGATGTGACAAAAAATGGGTAAGTTTTTATTGGTTCACAAAAAGTAATAATAATAGCAATTACTTGTTCCTTCTACTCCAAAGTGATTTTTTTAAAAATCAGGTGCCTATACTTGTATGTAAGGACTTCTGGTACCATTAATTAACAAATCAGACACAACCCTATTATGCAAAGTGACCAATAAGATACAACTCTATAATATGACCTGTATATTTATGGTTCAAGACAGAGCATTCACACTGGACAATTTTTGTTGTGTTGGCTGTTATCATTTTATTATTTGACAATTTAAGGGAAAAGAGATCAGTACCCTGACTAAATAGTCAGGAATTCCATATTTTAAATATTTTTGTGGCCCTGGCCAGTGGCTCAATGGGTAGAGAGCTGGCCTGGCATATGAACATCCCGGGTTCAATTCCCAGTAAGGGCACACAGGAGAAGTAACCATCTGCTTCTCTTACCCTCCCACTCCCTATTCTGTCCCTCTTACCCTCTCACAGCCAGTGGCTTCATTGGTTTGGGCGTAGCCCTGGGTGCTGAGGATAGCTTGGTTAGTCTGAGTGTCAGCCACAGGCAGTAAAAGTAGCTTGATTGATTTGAGCATTGGCTCAGATAGGATTTACCAAAATTCTTGCAGCACACCAGTGTGTGCAGCACACAAGTTGAAAATCGCTGGTCTAGAATTTTAATAACTTCCTTGAAAATACTATGGTTCCTTTGCCTCCTTTCCTGGTATCATATGTATCTGGAAAAACTAACTTTAGAAAATTCCAATTCTCTACATACCATGTGACTATTTCCACACAGCTAATTATTTCCAGAAATAATCACACATGACATGTCTCTCTTTACAAAGTTTTCTACAATTGTCAAATGGGCCCTCAGCATTAACCAGCAACTCCACCATACTTACCAAGGAAATCTGCCTTCCTTCCATCTTCCATCTGAGTTAATCATTTCACAACATGTCCTCGGTTCTCCAGCCCACTTTTCACTCTTCAGAGAGACAATAAAATAAATAAAATCAGATCAAACCATCTATCATCTCCCACCAAATCCATTCATAGGTTTAGGGCTGTACACACCTGGTTTTCCTCCTGTCATTAACCCCATCTATAGTCAGCCCCTCCATGTGTGTATAGATTCCATTCCCGTTTCTTCTCAAAAATCCTAATCCCTTTCCTGCCTCTAAAAAAAAAAGGAATTTTATTGCTCTTTCTTATATCCATCAGCATATAAATTTTCTATATTATTTCGCATCTCAACAAATAATTCCTTGACCCATCACACACACTCTCTCTCTCTAGCTTCTACCCATTTCTCTCCTCCCTTCAAAAAAAGTTTCCTACATCTCTCATCTATCACTTCTGATCAGGTTTTGTTCACCCCTTCATAGAAAGGGCTTCTATCAGGTGACACTTCACTCATTTCCCCACAACCAACAGATATTCAAAAAATATTTGTGGAGTAAATAAAACAGCTTTGTGATCTGACTAGATTAAGTTGGGGGTATTAACATTATGTCATAATCTCTTGACCAAATTGTTTACATTTTTTTTACCTAAATTTTTAAAACACATTTGTCATTTTGGAAGACTGAATCAGACAATCCACTACTATTTCCTACCTCACTTTTGTTCTGATTTTAATTATTTTGGAAATGTACAAGAAGATCCTCTTCATTGTAGTGGGAATGTCAATCAATTTAATTTATTTTACCTGGAATACAGAGATACTTTTGCAAAGCTAAAAACAGAAACCATTAATATATATAAATATATTCTTTTTCAGTATTGAAGGAAGGGATTTCTGAAAATCAGTGCTTCACATCTTAGAATAAAAGTATTTGGTCTCTTCACACTAAACAGTTAAGCTGAAGTTGAAATCCCAAAACATTATCATGAAGGACTCCTTAGATTTCACCAACCACTTGAGTTGGGGTGGTGAACACACAGCTCACTATCCAGATGATGTATTAGAGAACTGTACTCCTGAAACCTACATAATTTTATTAATCAATGTTACCCCAATACATTTTTAAAAATTAATTTTAAAAATATTTTAAAATGTAGGTATTATGGTGCTGTATTTGTTTTTTTGTTTGTTTTTATTTTTTTATTAAATTTGTTGAGGTTACATTGGTTAATAGGATCATAATAATTTCAAGTGTACATTTCTATGATTTGTTTTTATTGTGGTTCAAGTACTAGACTTTATTTGATGTGATAAGATCCAAAATAATCTTTTTTCCCTTTATTATTAATTTTAATGGGGTAACATTGATCAATCAGGGTACATAGATTCAGAGAAAACATCTCCAGATCATTTTGACATTTGATTATGTTGTATACCCATCACCCAAAGTCAAATTGTCTTCTGTCACCTTCTATCTGATTTTCTTTGTGCCCCTCCCCTCCCCTCTCCCCTGCCCTCCTCTCCCCCACTCATGTAACCATCACATTCTTGTCCATGTCCCTGAGTCTCATTTATATGTCCACCTATGTATAGAATCATATAGTTCTTAGTATTTTCTGATTTACTTATTTCACTCAGTATAATGTTATCAAGGTCCATCCATGTTGTTGTAAATGATCTGATCTCATCATTTCTTATGGCTGAGTAGTATTCCATAGTATATATGTACCACATCTTCTTTATCCAATCATCTATTGAAGGGCTTTTTGGTTGCTTCCATGTCTTGGCCACTGTGAACAATGCTGCAATGAACATGGGGCTGCATGTGTCTTTACGTACCAGAGTGTTTGAGTTTTGAGGGTAGATACCCAGTAGAGAGATTGCTGGGTCATATGGTAGCTCTGTTTTTAATCTTTTGAGGAACCACCATATTTTCTTCCATAATGGTTGTATTACTTTACATTCCCACCAACAGTGGATGAGGGTTTCTTTTTCTCCACAGCCTCTCCAACACTTGTTATTACCTGTCTTGTTGATACAAGCTAATCTAACAGGTGTGAGGTGACATCTCATTGTAGTTTTGATTTGCATTTCTCTAATAGCTAATAAAGATGAGCATCTTTGCATATATCTGTTGGCCATTTGTATTTCTCCCTGGGAGAAGTGTCTGTTCATGTCCTATTCCCATTTTTTTTTTATTGGATTGTTTGTTGTTGAGTTTTATTAGTTCTTTGTATATTTTGGATATTAGGTCCTTATCTGTGCTGTTGTTTGAAAATATCATCTCCCATTTAGTTGGCTGGCTGTTTTGTTTTCAATTCCTCTTGCTGTGCAAAAGCTTCTTAGTCTGATGTAGTTCCATTCATTTATCTTTGCCTTCACTTCCCTTGCCTTTGGAGTCTAATTCAAAAAGTGCTCTTTATTACCAAGGTCCATAAGTTTAGTACCTATGTTTTCTTCTATGTTATTTATTTTTTCAGGTCTTATATTTAGGTCTTTGATTCATTTTTAATTAATTTTAGTACAAGGGGACAAACTGTAGTCTAGTTTTATTCTTTTGCATGTGGTTTTCAAGTTTTCCCAGCACCATTTGTTGAAGAGGCTTTCTTTTCTTCATTGTATGTTGTTGACCCCTTTATAAAAAATTATTTGACCATATACAGTGTGTCCGTAAAGTCATGGTGCACTTTTGACCGGTCACAGGAAAGCAACAAAAGATGATAGAAATGTGAAATCTTCACCAAATAAAAGGAAAACTCTCCCAGTTTCATACCTATTCAGTGCAGTTTGATGTGGGCTCACGCACAGATTTTTTAGGGCTCTTTAGTTAGCTATCCTGTATATCCTCTACAGACTCATTAATGACTGATGGCCTACCAGAACGGGGTTTCTCCACCAAACTGCTGGTTTCCTTCAACTGCTTATCCCACTGAGTAATGTTATTCCTATGTGGTGGCGCTTCGTTATAAACGCACTGATATTCACATTGCACTTTGGTCACGGATTTGAATTTAGCAAGCCACAGAACACACTGAACTTTCCTCTGTACCATCCACATCTCAACTGGCATGGCCGTGGGCTGCTCTGCTGTATACATGGTGTTACATCATCATCTGCGCATGTGCACATGCTGCCACATCATCCTACAGAAACTGGGAGGGTTTTCCTTTTATTTGGTGCAGATTTCACATTTCTATCATCTTTTGTTGCTTTCCTGTGACCGGTCAAAAATGCACCATGACTTTATGGACACACTGTATATGTGGTTTTATTTCTGGGCTTTCTATTCTCTTCCATTGGTCTGAATATCTATTTTTCTGCCAATACCATGCTGTTTTGATTATCGTGGCTCTATAATATAATTTAAAGTCAGGTATTGTAATGCCCCCAGCTTCGTTCTTTTTCCTTAGGATTGCTTTGGCTATTTTGGGCTTTCTATAGTTCCATATAAATCTGATCATTTTTTGTTCCATTTCTTTAAAAAATGACATTGGAATTTTGATGGGAATTGCATTAAATTTGTATATCGTTTTGGGTAATATAGTCATTTTGAATATATATATTTATTCTTCCTATCCAAGAACAAGGAATATTTTTTCATTTCATTATATATATATTTTATTTCCCTTAACAATGCTTTGTAGTTTTCATTATATAGGTCCTTTACATTTTTTGGTATGTTTATTCCTAGGTATTTTATTTTTTTTGTTGCAACCATGAAGGAGATTATTTTTTTTTAGTTTGTTTTCTGATGTTCCATTGTTGGCATATAGGAAGGCAATGGACTTTTGTATATTAATTTTGTATCCTGCGACCTTACTGTATTGCTTTATTGTTTCTAGTAGTCTTTTTATGGAGTCTTTGGGGTTTTCAATGTACAGGATCATATCATCTGCAAAAAGTGAAACCTTTACTTCTTTGGGGTTTTCAATGTACAGGATCATATATCATCTGCAAAAAGTGAAACCTTTACTTCTTCTTTCCCAATATGAATGCATGTTATTTCTTTTTCTTGTCTGATTGCTCTGGCTAGAACTTTCAGGACTATGTTAAACAAAAGTGGAGAGAGTGGACAACCTTGTCTTGTTCCTGATTTTAGGGGAAAAGTGCTCAGTTTTATGCCATTTAATATGACGTTAGCTGATGGTTTATCATAAATGGCCTTTATTATGTTGAGATATTTTCCTTCTATACCCATTTTGTTGAGTGTTTTAAACATAAAATGGTGCTGTATTTATTGAATGCCTTTTCTGCATCTATTGATAGGTTCATATGGTTTTTGTTCTTTATTTTGTTGATATGTTGTATTATGTTAACCGTTTTATGTATGTTGAACCATCCTTGTGAATCTGGGATGAATCTCGATCATGATGAATTATTTTTTTAATGTGCTGTTGTATTTGATTTGTTAGTATTTTGTTTAGTATTTTAGCATCTGTATTCATTAGGAATACTGGTCTGTAGTTTTCTTTTTTTGTGTTGTCCTTGCCAGGTTTCGGTATGAGGGTTATGTTGGCTTCATAAAATGTATTTTAAAGTATTGCTTCTTCAATTTTTTGGAAGACTGAGCAGAATAGGAACAAAGCCTTCTTTGAATGTTTGATAGAATAGCTGTCTGGCCCTGGATTTTTATTTTGGGGGAGGTTTTTGATAGTTGTTTTTATTTCCTCCTTGCCTATGGGTCTGTTTAGGCTTTCTGCTTCTTCATGACTCAGTCTAGGAAGGTTGTATTGTTCTAGGAATTTATCCATTTCTTCTATATTGTTAAATTTGGTGGCATATAGTTTTTCATAGTATTCTACAATAATTCTTTGTATATCTTTGATATCTGTGGTGATTTCTTCTCTTTCATTTTGGATTTTGTTTATATGAGTCCTTTCTCTTTTTTCCTTAGTGAGTCTTGCCAAGGGATTGTCAATTTTGTTGATCTTTTCAAAGAACCAGCTCCTTCTTTTATGAATTTTTTCTATAGTTTTTCTGTTCTCTATTTCATTTATTTCTGCTCTGATTTTTATTATTTTCTTTCTTCTGCTGGTTTTGGGTAGCCTTTGTTCTTCTTTTCCTAGTTCCTTATGATGTGAAATTAAGTGGTTTACTTGAGTTCTCTCTTGTTGTTTATATAGGCCTGTAGAGATATGAACTTCCCTCTTATTACTGCTTTTGCTACATCCCAGAGATTCTGATATGTCATATTGTTATTTTCGTTTGTGTGTACATAACTCTTGATTTCTGCTTTTATTTCTTCTTTGACACACTCATTTTTTAAAAGTATGTTGTTTAGTTTCCTCACTTTTGTGGGTTTGTTTACTTCTTTTTTGCAGTTGAATTCTAGTTTCAAGGCTTTATGATCAGAGAATATGCTTGGTATAATTTCTTTCTTCTTTTTTTTTTTTTCATTTTTCTGAAGCTGGAAACAGGGAGAGACAGTCAGACAGACTCCCGCATGCGCCCGACCGGGATCCACCCGGCACGCCCACCATGGGGCGATGCTCTGCCCACCAGGGGGCGATGCTCTGCCCATCCTGGGCGTCGCCATGTTGTGACCAGAGCCACTCTAGCACCTGAGGCTGAGGCCACAGAGCCATCCCCAGCGCCCGGGCCATCTTTGCTCCAATGGAGCCTTGGCTGCGGGAGGGGAAGAGAGAGACAGAGAGGAAAGCGCACGGAGGGGTGGAGAAGCAAATGGGCGCTTCTCCTGTGTGCCCTGGCCGGGAATCGAACCCGGGTCCTCCGCACGCTAGGCCGACGCTCTACCGCTGAGCCACCGGCCAGGGCTGCTTGGTATAATTTCAATCTTTCTGAATTTGTGGATGTTATTTTTGTGGCCCAACATATGGTCAATTCTTGAGAATCTTTCATGTACACTAGAGAAAAATGTATACTCTGGCATTTTTGGATAAAATGTCCTGTAGATGTCTATCATATCTAATTGTTCTAGTGTTCTGTTTAAGGCCAATATTTCTTGATTGAGGATTAAATGGGAGGAAAGTAAAACGAGAAAAGAAAAAACGAATAGAAAGGAAAAAATAAGAAAGAGTGAAAAACGAAGGAAGAAATAAAAAAGGAAGAGAAAAAAAACAAAATAAGGCAAAAAAAACAAAAGAGGAGAGAATGAGAATTAAGTGTCCTAGAGTATAACCCCAAAGGAGGGTGAGGATGAAGGAGAGAAATAAAATGTAACACTTATGGGTAGTGTAGTTCAAGAAAAGGGAAGCATAAGATGGGCAGAGAATAGAAGGGCTGAGGTGGAGGAAATAAAGGCAATAAGATAGAAGGAACAAACAACAACAACTACAAAAAAAAAAAAAAAAAAAAAAACCAACAAACAGTGGAACAAGCTGCAAAGTCTGTGGATTTTTCCTGATTTTGAGATGTCAACCTCTTCCTCCTTCTCCTCTCTCCCTCTTCCCGGTCGGCGACTCTGCACCCCAGGCCCTGCCCCTGCGCCACACCCAGGCAGGGACTTGCAGTTGATGGGGTTCTATGGCAATGTCACACAATTGGCTTTAGTCTTGTTGGTAGTCAAGGCCTGCCGGCGTCTGCAGGGTCACCGGCGCAGTTTCTCGCGGCTTGAATGAACGTCCCTGCGGTAGCTTCCTCCACACCCTCGTCTCTCAGATTCGAGTGATAACAGTCCTTTTGCTTTCAGTTTGCTCCGAAGATAAATTTTCCTGTTTCTAGTTGATAAATTTGTTGTGATTTTGGGGAGATCTGTCGGACGCGCTGCTCACGGCGCCATTTCCGTGACGTCAGGAGCAAGGCCAATATTTCTTTATTTCTGTTTGGATAATGATCTAGAGCTGTCAGCGGTGTATTGAGGTCTCCAAGTATGATTGTATTTTTGTCAGTTTTTGTTTTTAGGTCAGTAAGTAGCTATCTTATATACTTTGGTGCTCCTTGGTTTGGTTCATATATATTAAAAACTTTTATGTCTTCTTGATTCAATGTCCCCTTTATCATTATTAAATGACTGTTTTTGTCTCTGATTATATTTGCTGTCTTGTAGTCAGCATTGTTAGATATGATTATTGCTACATCTGCCATTTTTTGGATGTTATTTGCCTGGAATATTGTTTTCTAACCTTTCACTTTGAATTTGTTTTTATCAACCTATCACTTTCAATATGTAGCTTAGATGCGTTTCTTATAGGCAGCATACAGTTGGATTTTCTTTTTTAATCCATTCTGCTACTCTGTGTCTTTTTATTGGTGAGTTCAATCCATTTACAGTTAGTGTAATTATTAACAATTGAGGGTTTCTTATTGCCATTTTATATAATGTTTTTTAATAGTTGTGTCTCTTGTTTGGTTCTTCTCTTTTATTTTTCTATCGTTTGGTTGTAATCCGTACTTCCTTCCTCTGTTACTTCTTTTTTCAAGCCATGTGCTTCTGTGGTGGTTTTTTCAGGGGTGATTACCATTAAGTAATGGAAAGGATGCATATCATGTTCATTTTAGTACATTATCTTATGAGTGCTTCTGCACTCCATCCTCCTTTGCTACTGTTAATCTTTGTACTCTCTCTCCAGTCAGTGAGGCGCTGGGCAGGAAATCGAGGGGGGCTGGGGCCAGCTGGCCGCACCATGCGGCGCCCATCCCCCATCTTTGCCACCGCCACCCGTGGTCCCCTCAAGGCCTGCCCGCCCACCTCGGCCCCCAGGCCTTTTCCGGTCTGTCCCATCGCTCACTTTCTCCCACCCGGGAGTCCCAGCGAAAGAAAATGGCGACAAAACCGTGCGCCATCCATCTACCTTACCCACCTCGGGCTCGTAGAGAAGGCAGCCTCCTGCACCCACCCTACATGGAGTCGGCCCGGCCCTGGAGCCCGCTGCCGCCTGCCGTAGCCTGGGAGCCGTGCACGAGGATCCGGATAGGAGCGCTGGTCCAAGGGCCGCCGCGGCCTGAGGGAAAGCAGCGCGGGAGCCGGGAGGCCAAAGTGGGGACGGGCGCGAGCGCATCTCACGAGCCCATTGGCCGGGCTGCCTGACTGATGTGCGCCTCGCCCTTTCGCCTCTCCGAGCAAGGATCCCAAACTCCCTGGAGGGCGGTGGCTGGCCCGCCCTGCGCTATGCGGTCACTGGGGGAAGGGCGCATGGGCCCGCCCACCTCGTCCGCTCTGGGTTTCCTATTGAGCAGCGGGGAGAGTGGCGAGGCGGTGTTCCCACCCCTCACCCCGCGCATGATGGATAGGCGCGGTCATGTGGCCGCTGAGAGGTGTGGAGGCCGCCGTGCTCAGAGGTCCAGCGTTGGGAACGTGATCCAACCGCTCTACGAGGTCGGCCCCGCAGTTTCCTCGGCTGTAGGTGAGGCACTCGTTTTAGCCGTTCTTGTCTTAAGATGCTTTTCAAAGCAAGCCTAAATTTCCTATTTTAAAATTTACCTATAGCATAATTTTTGTGTGCTCATTATGACTTTCCTAAACTAGGACCGAGGAGAGTGCTGTTTAGGTCTGTGTCTCCAGCTCCCCCTCCCCCCGTGGACCTTTCTGTTTTCACTAACTCCTTGTAACTTTGTGCACAGGATTTTAAAGAGTAGGAACATTTATGTCGTTAAGGGTAGTGTATGTTTGTGACGGCACTTACAGTGTACCCATTGCATTTACATTTACACGCTCACTGTATCAGTACAGGAAATAGATGCTGGAGGAGTTAAGAAGGCGCAGAGTTATCTTGTAGGCTGAAGTGAACAAGAAATTAAAAGAAAAAAAAATCTTTGTACTTTCCGCTTTTTTGTTTTTGTTGTTACAGATTAAACTTCTTTTTATTGTGATTTTAATGGAGCTTTTACTTGTATTTTGTTTTGTTTTGTTTCTTGTATCTGGTCAGAAAACCCCTTTTAGTATTTCCTGAAGAGGGGGTTTTCTGATGATAAATTCCCTCATCTTTTCTGTATTTTTGAATGTTTTATTTTCTCCTTCATAGTTGAAGAATAGCTTTGATGTGTATAGTATTCTTGGCTGGAAGTTCCTCTCTTTCAGAACTTTAAATATTGGGGTCCACTCTCTTCTAGCTTGTAGTGTTTCTACAGAGAAATCTGATCATCTAATGGGCCTTCCTTTATATGTTGTATTCTTCTTTTCCCTGGTTGCCTTGAGAATTTTTTCTTTGTCGTTAGTTTGTGCCAATTTCATTATGATGTGCCTTGGAGTAGGTTTGTTGGGGTTAAGAAAACTCAGTGTTCTGTTTGCTTCTTGAATTTGAGGCTTTAGTTCTCAGGCTTGGGAAGTTCTTGTCTATTATTTGTTTGAATATGTTCTCCATTCCATTTTCTCTCTCTTCTCCTTCTGATATACCCATTATTCTTATGTTGCTCTTTCTGATGGAGTCAGACAATTCCTGTAGGGCTTTTTTGTTTTTTTAATTCATGAGTCTCTCTCCTCTTCTCTCTGAAGTGCCTCTAGTTGCCTGTCTCCTATATCACTAATTCTCTCCTCTATCTGTCCTGTTCTATTAGCTAAGCTTGTTACCTTGTTTTTCAGTTCATGAACTGAGTTTTTCATCTCTGTTTTGTTCGTTTTCATAGTTTCAATTTCCTTGGTGATGTATTATTTCTGTTCATTTAATTGTTTTTTGAGCTCCCTAAATTGCCTTTCTGTACTTTCTTGTATATCCCTGAGTATTTTTAAGATTTTGATTTTAAATTCTCTGTCATTTAACGCCAAGATTTCCAAGCTATTGAAATTTTTTTCTACAGATTTTTCCCCATCTAGCTGAGCTACATCTCTGTCTTTTGTGTCCGTGATATTCTATTTCTTTTTCCTTAATGGCATTTGAGAGTGGTATTGTTAATAACACTAATAAGAGTTGATAATAAAAAAATTTTTGAGAAAATAGAGTGAATAACTAAAAACTCTATTGTTCTAAGTGGAACTGAAACTACATAGAACGGAGGGCCTGAGTTGAGGGGAAGTGACAAAGAGGCAAAAAAAGAGGTAAGAACCCACAAAATGCTACAAGGAAAAAATTTGGATCAAGAATAAAATAATTTGTTTGTAAATAATGGTTGAATGAGAGAAATAGTGAAAGAGAAAAGAAGAAAAAAAGAAAAAGAGGAAAAAGAAAAATAATACAGTGATAAATGAAAATCCTATTGTATTAAGTGGAACAAAAACTATATAGAGTGCCTGACCTGTGGTGGCGCAGTGGATAGAGTGTTGACCTGGGACACTGAGATCGCTGGTTCAAGGCCCCGAGCTTGCCTGGTCAAGGCACGTGTGGGTGTTGATGCTTCCTGCTTCTCTCCTCCCCCCTTCGCTCTTACTCTCTCTCTCTCTCACCTGTCTCTAAAATAAATAAATAAAATATAATTAAAAAAAAACTATATAGAGTGGATAGCCAGAGTTGGGGGAAATGCTAATGAGATAAAAAGCAAAGAAAAAAGCATGCAAAATGCCACAAAGAAAAAATTTGAATTCAGAATAAAACAATTTGTGAGTGAGGATCAAATGAGAGAAAAAGTGAGAGAGAAAAAAAAAAACCAAAAGAGAGAGCGAAAGAAAGAAAAAATAAAATAAAAGAGAGTTAAGGTTTTTGGAATGTAACCCTCATAGAAAAAAAAAGAATAGAAAATGTAACACCTATGGGTAATGAAATTCAACATGAAAAGAAAAGAATAAAATGGAAAGGGGATAAAATGACCAAGGGGGAAGAAAAAAAGATTAAAAAATGAAAGAAAAAAATATGGAAAAAGTTATAAAGACTGAGGATTTTTCCTGGTTTTGAGAGGTTATGTTCTTCCTTTTTCTTCTCTTTTTGGCCAGTGGCACTGTACCCCTGGTTCTGCCCCTGTGGCACACTTAGGCAGAGGTTTTCAGTTGATGTGTCACTATGGTGATGGCATAAACTAGGCTTCAGTCCTGTTGGTAGGCGGGGCTAGGTAGCGTTTGCAGTCTCTGACAATGGGAGAGTCCATTTTCACGGAGCCTCTCCCCAAATCTCTCCTTCTTGAACCAGCAGCCTGAGGACCCAGCTGTGATGTTGCCCCAGCCACTGCCTGGAGAGCAAGAGGCTCTAGGAGCTGCCATATTTCTCCTATATCCCCACTCAAAGCAGGGTTTTGGGTAAGGCTTTGCCAGCCAGAGTCGCCAGCATAATCAGGGCTGGGAGCCAATTGCTTTTCAGGTAACCTTCTATGAGACTCCAGGCATGTCTCGTATGCCTCAGCACTTCACAGGTCTACTCTTCCCAGGCTTTCTGCACTTTATAACCTGTACCGGTTGGCAGGAAGATGCCCCAGTCACTGCCTGCAGAGAAAGAAGTCTTAAAAGCTGCCAAGTCCCTCCTCCAGGTCCATGCAAAGCACAGCTCTAGGTATGAAAGCTTTGTCAACCAGAACCACCAGCTTAAGCAGGCAGGTGAGTGAGCTGACTTCTGGTCAGGCTCCTTTTTAAGGTTCCCCGAGTATGTCTAGTTAGTTTGCCTCAGCGCTCCATGGGTCTGCTCTCCACAGGCTTCTCCCTTGTTGGGAATCATACAGCCCAGCCCGCCCAACTTCAGCAGTGTTCTCTAAGGTCTGCTCCATGGGACTGTGCTTTTTAACCTGTATTGGCTGGCAGGAAGTTGCCCCAGCCTCTGTCTGCAGAGCAAGAGGCTCTAAGAACTATCAAGTCCCTCCTCCAGGTCCGCTTAAATCACAGGCCTGGGAAAGAAGGCTTTGTCAGCCAGAGCCGCCAATGTAAGATGGCCGGGCAGTGAGCAGACTGCTGCTTAGGCTCCTTTCAGCGTTCTGCAGGTCTGCTCTCCAGAGGCGGCCTGTGCACCCTTCCCCCAGCCCTTCCTCCATTCTCTTCTGTGGGAATGTGCTTGGTTAGCCTATATGGCTGGCAGAGGCACCCCTTCCGGATAGGTCCAGGTGTAAGGAAGCTGGCTCTCACGCACTTCCTGCATGCCTTTGTTCGGGGAGTGGGGATTACATAGGACCTCTGGCTACAGCCCACGCAGAATGCCACTGCTGACAGTCTCCTACCCGGACCTTCCGTCTGGGAACACGGGCACCCATTCTCAAAGCGCCAGGTGGAACCAATTGCACATTGCCTGCACTTGCCCACCGGGAGACTGGGAGTGAACTAAGCCCAAAGCCGCTCTGGTATCAGTCTGCACAGGCAGCCTGCTTGGCCACCTCTGCTGGGGTTTGCTGCTGAAGTTAGCTCCGTGTCGGTGATGTCAATCTGAGCCGTGGTCACACTCTTCTCCTGAGCTTGAACGTCTCTGCCCTAGCCAGTTTCTTCCCTCTCCCCTAGCCCTCCCTTCCTCTCAGTTCCAAGTGAAAGCTGCCCATCCTCAGGTAAATGAGGAAAGCAGAATACTCCATTCTCTGTCTTATTTCCTTCAGAGTAGATTATATATATATTTAGTCACCTTTTCGCCCAATCATACCTTTGTTTGATATATGTGTATTTAAAATGCTCCTGGGATTTTTTTTCTGTCTCTTAAGTATATTTTTTTTGCACATTAATGTTACAAGATGTAAAAAGGATTCCATTTCCTGCTGTTACATTCTTTCCCAATGTCTTGCAGGTCCGAATGGAGATCTGGAGACTCTCCAAACAACACATTGTAAGAGGTAGAGAGAGGTGGGGAGGAGGTTAAGAATGATTTGCATCTCTCTGTATTCCTCATTTGTTTAACAGGCTGTAATCAATATCTCTAGTGATTTGGTTTCAGCTAATGGTGTCAACACTAGGAAATCTGATTTCCAGATAAATATTATGATGGGGCAGGGTAAGGGTGTAATTTATTAGGCATTCTTTGGCTAATGGCATCTGCATTTCATTCTTGGTTCCCCAGTGAAAACTGCTTCACTTCTCTAAGTAACATAGTCTTCATCAGTCAAGAGAGAATGATGCAGCCAGCACCATTCTGTGTGTAGAGGCTATGATTGATGCTGCTCCACCCTAGATTTACTGAATGAATTGAATTCTGCATTTTCACTAGATAGTAAGTAGAGTTGATGGCTTGTGCTCTCTGAGAAGCACTGCCCTAGAATCTTGCTGCTGATCGACAGCCTGCCTGGTCCCAGTCCATTAGGTACAGACTTTGGGTATAAGCACTGAAGACTCTCATCATCATTTGACATTGTACCCACATCCAAGCACATGAACAGAGAATTCATGTTCTTCAAAAGCAATGGGCCAGGCCCTGGCCGGTTGGCTCAGCGGTAGAGCGTCGGCCTGGCATGCGGGGCATCCGGGTTCGATTCCCGGCCAGGGCACATAGGAGAAGCGCCCATTTGCTTCTCCACCCCCCACCCCCCCTCCTTCCTCTCTGTTTCTCTCTTCCCCTCCTGAAGCCAGGGCTCCATTGGAGCAAAGATGGCCCGGGCGCTGGGGATGGCTCCTTGGCCTCTGCCCCAGGCGCTAGAGTGGCTCTGGTCGCAGCAGAGTGATGCCCCGGAGGGGCAGAGCATCGCCCCTGGTGGGCGTGCCGGGTGGATCCCAGTCGGGCGCATGTGGGAGTCTGTCTGACTGTCTCTCCCCGTTTCCAGCTTCAGAAAAATACAAAAAGAAAAGCAGTGGGCCAATCTGGGGTTTCAGTGTTTGAGTGGAGAATGACACGTGGCCCAAGCTTCTATCAGCCATGGACAGCAGAACCTCACATCATCATGATGGGTTTAAAAACATAAAAGAAATAAGACTAGTCCTTTGCCACAGAATTGAAAAAGCACTACTCTAGAGGGCCAGAAAACTTTTTACAAAGGGCCAGAAAGCTAATATCACAAGCGCTGTAGGTCATAAAGTCCCTGGAGCAACTACTTGACTCACACTGTAAAGCAAAAGCAGCAATAGCTGATGGGTAAGCAAATGAGCATGGCCATGTGCCAATAAAACGTAACTTACCAGAACAGGGGGAGGGTCGGATTTGGCCTGCAGGCTGTCCTGTGACAACACCTCTATTAAAGGATGACTATTGACCAAATATAATGCCACCAGAAGATGATGCTGAATCCACTTGACCCAAAACAAGCCCCACTTTTTTTTTTTTTTTGCATTTTTCTGAAGCTGGAAACGGGGAGAGACAGTCAGACAGACTCCTGCATGCGCCCGACCGGGATCCACCCTGCATGCCCACCAGAGGGTGACGCTCTGCCCACCAGGGGGCGATGATCTTCCCCTCCGAGGCATCGCTTTGTTGCGACCAGAGCCACTCTAGCGCCTGAGGCAGAGGCCACAGAGCCATCCCCAGCGCCCGGGCCATCTTTGCTCCAATGGAGCCTTGGCTGCGGGAGGGGAAGAGAGAGACAGAGAGGAAGGAGAGAGGGAGGGGTGGAGAAGCAGATGGGCGCTTCTCTTGTGTGCCCTGGCCGGGAATCGAACCCGGGACTTCTGCACGCCAGGCTGACGCTCTACCACTGAGCCCACCGGTCAGGGTTAAGCCTCACTTTTGAGAACTGAGGAGGAGATGGGACAAATGGCTGCTGCTCCCTACTTTTACCAGTGATTTTCCCTACTTGCAGGTAGCCCCAGAAACAGAAACTGTTCTTCCACTTTTGTTCTTGCAATAGTTTGAAATCTGTGAGGACAAGGTCACACACAACTGGACAACCCTCAGTGACCAGCCTAGAAAAACAAGAGAATCAAAAGGAAAGATCTAGATCAGAGAAGGAAAAGCTAAGTCTCTTTCCTCTAGATTAGGGCTCTGCACACAATGGTCCACTGGTGAATGGCATCTCTCAAATCCAGCCTGCCACCTGTTTTTGTGAATAAAGTTTTATTGGAATAAGCCCATGCCCAGTCAATTACATACTGGCTGCTTTCAAGCTACAATGGCAGAATAGAGTGGCTGTAACTGAGATTGTACAGCCCACATAGCTTCCATTTCTATCTTTGCAGATCACCTGGCAACCTCTGCTTCTGGTCCTCCTGAGACTGGCATGCCCGCGCCCCAGTGGATGAGAGCACAGGCTTCTCTGTTGCCATCACGAGGGCGGATGTCAACTATGTACTTTGGAAAATCTTCCTCTGCTAAACAAAGTGATCACAGTCATGGTGGCTTCTTACTGAGTGTCTCTCAGGTTCTTTCAAGTTCCTTTTAAGTAAGCTATTGTACTATTAAAAATATATAGACAGAGTTACTTATTCATGAGGCTATTATTAGTCATGGAAGGGCAGCATTAACTGGGTGTGTTTTTACATGAAACTCATAAAAAGAATATTAAAAGCCTTGACAAGCAAAAAGCCTGACAGGATGGATGGACAATAACAGCCTTGCAAGTAGACCCCCTGAAATACTCCCTAAATGAGAAAGCGGTTGCTAAACAAATGGGTTCTCTCATTTCCCAGAGAACCAGGGATTGTTTTTGTCAATACTTCAAAGAATAGAAAGCGTCATAAATACATGTAGCAAACTTCAACAAACAAAACTTTCCAGTCTTTGAATACATTGCAGGTAACTCCCCTAACATGCCAGGAAAGCAGGCCGCATTGGTATGGGTAAATGCAGAAATCCACAGAAAAGCCTCTGTGTAACAGTGTTAACCAAACACAGTTGTTTGACTTTTAGCCAGCTGGAAAGAACCTAAGGCTGCATCAGTTATCTAATTCTCTGCAGTGGCATGTTGTAAATACCACCAGTGCCACCTTCTGGTCATCTGTTTCTATTGCATGACACTAGTCAAGGCCGGCCTCCTTTTCCCCAAGCCAGTTCATAATGTGTATCGTAGAATCATAGACTCCTGAGAAAAGAATCTGCAGACATCTCTACAAATCTTTACATATTACAAGATCCCAAACCAAACTGCCTTTGAGTTGACTTTTAATGCTGCCAATGCTTCCTTGAGGCCACAGTTTAGCCACGTTGCCAAGACAAGGATCACTTCTAACCTGCCTTTTGGCTCTAAGAGCTTGAGAACTCTTGTCAGCAAGAGAGATCTGACTGTACTACTACTAAGCTTCCACTCACTCGCAGCATTCTCCGTGCCCCATAGCTAGCCAGGCAAAGGGCAGCCATTGGACAAGAGGTACATTGCTGTTTGGAGCCACTTCCCTCGGATAAAGAGGACAGGAACTCAGGTTTGGAACCAGGTTTCTTTAGCCAGGCTGCCATGCTGTTATTTTGGGAATCAAAGATTGGTAGGATGATGAGTGCATTTTAGGGGTCAAAGACTGGTAGGAAAAGTAGTAGTTCTTGTGTTTTGTTAACTTTTGCTGCAGAACTAGATTAAGTAAAGAGAGAAAGCTCGCAGAACCTGCTGGGAAGAGCCCACCCACACAACCGCAAGAACAGAACTGGCCCTGCTTGTCATAGGAGCTCTGGGCCTTGCCTGCCTTCATCCCGGTCACACTTGGGATACAGAACAGAGCAGCGCCCAGACAGCAGGTTTCTAGGTAGAAGATCAGGAAAGGAAGGCTTATAGCGTGACAGGGAGGCGAGGTCCAGTGGGAAATAAATACACTAGAGCGTGGGGGGGGGGAGTCAGAGTTCCGTTGTCTCTCACTTGACAAAGATAAGGGCCTGGCCTGCCTGTGCTAAAGCCTTTTGCTTCTGATTTGAAAAACATTTGGCTTCCTGAAAAGTAAAAATTATTAGAGGCTCTTTCTTAATCCATCTTGCACATCCTCAGAGTTGACGTCAATAAGCCACAAAGGGAGTTTCTGCCGTCCTCCCTGGGCCGAGTAATGATGGCAAAGACACAGGCCAGCGTGCCCCAGTGTCCCCGAGGGGAGGGGCAGGAAGGATGTTCCCGGGGCTCTTCTGGGCTCTGTCAGGAAGAGGGAGAAACACATCCTCCTGAGGAAAACAAGGCATTTGTCTCAAAGAGAAATGGTTGTATTGGGGGGAAATGTCATACTTAATGAAGCTAACTAATGGGAAGGAAAACAAGATGCTATCTCTTCAGAATGTTAGAAAACCAGTGTTTGTGTTTAGAATACATTGTTATGATTTAGTTATAGTTGTCATTGTTTGATGAACCCTGCTTTTCTTTAACCAGGTATTTATACCCCTGCTTTACAGATGGTGGAACCAAGGTTCAGAAAGTAACCTGGCCAAAGTCACCAGGGAGCCGGTAGAAATAAACCCAGTTCTGTCTCCAAGCCTGTGTTCGGTTCGCTCTGCCCCCTGCGCCCATGATTACGGAAGCTGGTTTGCTCTCACAGACTAAAGCCTGCATGTGAGTACTTGTATTGAGATCCTCACATTTCTGAAAATAAAAGCCTGAAACACAGATCTCCAACTGGGATCAACTATCTGCAAAAGCATTCCTCTGGAAAACTCTTTGCCATCAAAACTTGACTGGCCAGCTGCCAGTTGAATGGACCAAGGAGTTGGGCTGGCTTTAGCCGTAGCTCATTTTGCTGCCAGAGCCATCGTAACTGATGCAACTCTTGCCAACTCAGCAGCCCAACATTTTCTGCCCATTCTCAGCCCCACACAGTTCATCGTATCATCTTTTATGTCCCCTGCCTATGTCCCCAGACCCCCTGAGGGTGAGAAGTGGGGCTATGATTTATAGCAGGTAGAGGTATTAAACTGAACCCGAACTGGGAGTTTCACCAGCTACTGACTTTCAGAGCAGATGCCAATAGGACACCCAATGATCAAGAAACATAAGGAACATCTCCAGATTAACCAGAGAAGACCCAGACCAGGACTACCTACCCTACACCAATGTCCTGGAGCCCCCTCGCTAAGACCCACCTTAGGGAGCAGGAAGTGGAGGGGCAAATGTCTGAAAAGACAGAAATGCCCCCTTTGTGGTAACAAGTTGGAATCTTGAATTTGAGTGAATATTTCGTCTGAAAGACACTGAGCTCACCTAGCAGAGACTATTTAGAAACAGAAGAGACCAAATTACCAAGATACCAAGAACTGTTTTAGATTTATTATTCTTGCTCCCAAATGGAATACGGGATTGAGGATGAGATCACTTAGAAAACAAAGAATACTATTTTATTTTTTTGCACATGTAAGTTATAAGGTGTAAGGGTTGTCCCACATGTGCTTGTGTGTGCAAGTTTTACATCAAACAGGCCAATTTGCTCTTTGACGTGGTGAAGACAAGCAAGGACTTCAGCGAGGGGTTTTTATCAAGTCTGCCGAGGTATCTTTGCGGACAAGATGGAGAAATGTGGGCTGGGTGATAAAACACTTACGTGAACTGTCATGCCGCCTCCTTTGTGGACACCAAATTTTCAAGGAGACATTGACAAAGTGGATTTTCCTTTAAGAACATGGCCAGAATGATGCAGAACCTGGTAATCCTATCCTAGGAGGGATGGAATATTTTATGTTAGGAAAATGGAGACTCATCTGTGATAGAGAAGAAGGAGTGCTCCCTCAGAGGCAACCAAAGTTCAAATCATGAATCTGCCTTTACTACAAAATGCCTTGTGTCATCCACATATACTTACCAGGTTCTGTATCATAATTCTGTTGTTGGCAACGATGTCTACAATGCAGGGTACGGGAGGCAGAGCTACAGAGAAGGGGAGAGCAGAACCAGAAAACCTGGGAGAAGAATCAGCTGCCTGAGGGAGGTGTTAACATTTACAGAGTAAGTTCATATTCTAGACGTGGCATTTCTGGAGCAAGACCAGATGGAAGGCACCAGGGTTCTACTGCAAAGAAGCAGAGGGGGATGTGGCCTCCAAATGGTCAGGTGAGTGCAGATAGCAGGAGGGTCACATCTGGGGGAGGGCTGTATCCAAGGAAGATTTCTCCAAGAGCTGGCGGGGAGGTCTGCAAACAGGTTGGACACCTGGATGTGGACCTGGCAGGAACCCAGCTGGAACGCCATCCTCTGCCAGCCTGTCCATAAGGGGAAATTTCTCCAAAACTACTGGGGGAGCAAGACACAGAGAAAACCCGGAAAGCAGGAATCTGTCTGCCCCAAAGGAGATACTGAGAGTCACTCCCTTCCTAAACTTAGGGGACCACAGCTGGAAAATTCTACTTTAGGATAATCATTCCTTTGACTTAAATACAGGCGGTCCTTAAGTGTTTCTTACCAAATTGCCAGCATCCTTGGGAGAAAGAATATATTAAACATTACAGTGCACTTTAATGAGGCTTAGTTCCAGGTGTGGCCCTCATTCCCAGTAGTGGCAGCCAGCTGGGATCCAGACTTTGAAATTAGGAAACTACTTTGTTTAGGTTAGATGCTTGTTTGGGAGACGTAAAAGGGGGGCTTGCTGCACTGCTGGAGCTGGAGGGCCTGGCTAGGCAGAACAGAGAAGAAGCTGGACTCCCTGCCAGGAGGCCTGAGAGCCCTGCGTATCTGGAGGCACAAACAGGTGGTAAATGAGGCTAGAAGCAGCAAAGGGCCCCCGAGGCTAACCTCATCCACATAGCCCGTCAGCTCCAGGCAAACCCATTGCTGCTTTATTTCACATCTCTTTGCCAATATACATTCATTCAGTAAGTTCCTTCATCATCTAAAAACATTATTCTCAACAGAATAGCTGAAGGAAAACTACTTGTTCAATTGTAAAGGATGAAGTCACTAAGATTAGATTTGTTTACTCTGAGGTCCTTACACTAAAAATTAGACATTTGTTTTGCAAATACAATGACCCTGTCAATCTTCACCTGTTTTTTAATACCCAGAACCCAGAAAATAAGAGGGAAGAGATACCCAGAAAGCCTAAGTAAGTCCTCCGAAGTCAGTGCTTTAAACACATGCATTTGAATGATGTGCAAGTCATTTCAGTCATCCTTATCTTAGAAACAAAATTAATAGGGAAGCCCAGGAAGCCCTTCTAAAAGCGGGTACACTGCTAGCTGTAAGAAGTGACAGTTATCAGAAATAGAGAAATAACATAAAACTAAGACAGCTTTTACAACCAAGAGTGCCTCTGCACAGAAAGAGTTCTAGTCGCCTCATGATCCCTGAGGATACTGCAGTGGGAAGATTCACAATCGAGGCAGAGGTAGAAGAAAAGTGGAAAGCGCTGCCTGACCAGGTGGTTGCACAGTGGACAGCGCAAAGGCTCGTAACACTGAGGACCCAAGTTCGAAACCCCGAGGTCGCCAGCTTGAGTATGGGATCATAGACATGACCCTATGGAGCTGGCTTGAGCCCCAAAGGTCGTCTGGTGTTGGGCAAACAAGTGTGTTAGGTCTGATCACTTGTACTTCATCTGATTGGTGCTATGAGCACATGACAGCACCACGTGTGTATAGTCTACGTAAGGCTGTAGGTGCTTGCCCTCGAGGCAGCAGATTGTTTATAATAGATTGTGGGTCTGCCTGTTGCCATTGGGGCGGCCATTTTGGCTATTGTTTGCCAGAGGAAGGGTTCCGTCCCACCACTCTCAGCCCTGTTTGCTCTGGTCAGCCCTGAGAGAGAGAAGCGGGTTTTCCCTGCCTGCTTGTATCCCGCTGTTGTGAGACTCTAATAAACGAAATGGCCCACCATTTTCTGGCTCCACAGTTCCTGAATCCGTGGTGAACCATGGCCACTGGCCTTTACAGCTCGCTTGAGCACCAGGGTCACTTGGCTTGAGCAGGGGTCACTGCTCAGCTGGAGCCCCCAGGTCAAGGTACACGTGAGAAAGCAATCACTGAAACAAACATTAGCGTGCCTCAGCTGTGAGTTCATGCTTGTAATGCCCGTGGTCGAGGCCAGGCAGGTCCACAATGGATTCAAGCAGATGGTAGAGAAACTGCAGAGCCAGAAAACATTGGGCAAATCCCCCTCCCTTTTTTCTTTTTTGACAAAGACAGAGAGAGTCAGAGAGAGAGACAGATAGGGACAGACAGTAAGGGAGAGAGATGAGAAGCATCAATTCTTCATTGCAGCACCTTAGTTGTTCATTGATTGCTTTCTCATATGTGCCTTGATCAGGGAGCTACAGCAGAGTGAGTGACCCTTTGCTCCAGCCAGTGACCTTAGGCTCAAGCCAGCGACCATGGGGTCAAGTGTATGATCCCATGCTCAAGCCAGAGACCCCATTCTTTAGCTGGTGAGTCCGTGCTCAAACTGGTGACCTCGGGTTTTCAAACCTGGGTCCTTCATGTCCCAGTCTCATGCTCTATCCACTGTGCCACCACCTGGTCAGGTGAGCCATCTCATTTAATCAAGTCTTACAGAGCAAACAGGCAGGGGAAAACCTCTTCTCCAGCAAACAGACAGCAAAAATGGTCCCTCACAGTGGCGGGCAGGCAATCCACAATCCGCCATCCACAATCCCACTGAGAGTAAGCACCCATAGCCTTACATAGGCCACACACACATGCTGCAGCCACACACTCACGCCCCAATCAGGGAAAGTGCTTGCAGCCAGTACGCCAGCAAGCAAGCCTAACACAGCTGCCCCACAATGCTTCTCATCTCTCTCCCTTCCTCTCTCTCTGTCCGTTTGTCTCTTTCTCTCTCGTGCACATGCCCAAAGAAAAAGTGAGGGAGCGATTAAATGACTTTAGAAATACTTACCTCCAAGTAAGCTTCACAATCTTTATTATCTATCTAGTAACTGAAATTATTTAATATCTTAAATCCATCCCTAGACATAACAGAATTAATAAAAATTAAAACAATCACTAAATAATCAAGTCTTAGACTGATAAGAGGCAAATCATCACTGGTAAGGTGCTGTGCTAGGGGAAAAAACGTGGATCTTTTTCTGCTACCGTCCCTCACTTCTAAAGCCAAGAGCCCAGGAGCGTCGCGGCTCCTGACTAAACCAGGCGGTTGGGTCATCGGGCATGAGTCTTCTCATTCCAACTCACTCACTTAGATCTGATTCTGACTCAGGTACATTTCTACAGGTATCACTCCCACAGAGAGTAGTCTACCATCCATTTAAGAAGAACTCACCCACCCCACCCAGTGGGTTCGCTTCTGAAAGACACACTGGCTCATGAAGCACTGTTCATAAGTGGTTCGCTGGGAACCCAAGATCTGAATGGAGAAGGCAGGATATCAAGTGCATTTCCTATCTAGTCCACTCCATCTCATGAAACCTTTTCAGAAAAGCTTATATGCAAAGAATATTAAATATGATGAGCCTCACACAAGTCAGCATGGAAATTTAAAAATATAAGTACTGAGAACAGTAAACTGTTATTGACCCTGATAGGGCTTTTACAAAATATTATTTCTTTTCTTTTAATAAACTATTTAAGACTATTAGAAAATTATAGGTTTTTAAATGACATACATTTTGGTACGTGTAGTCGACATTTATCATTGCCTCTCTAGCTTCCATTGAGCTTTCTTACGCCCTTGATCTTCATTTGAGAAATAATCCCTGCTTTCTCTCAATCCACTGGACTGTTCAGGGCTCCACAGGCCCCAGGGGAAGTCAATGACACAGGTCTAAGTCAATCAGGACATAGTGTTTCCCTATATCACTGTCAAGGTTCAGAGGCGAGCACGGGATCTAAATGGGTTCAGTTAGAGAGAATCCCAGAAGTTCTGCAGGTTCAACTGGAAAAGAGGCTGAGGCAGTGAAGCTCGGAGGCTGGAACAGCTGCAGCAGTGCAGCTGACCTCGGAAGGAAGACAGTAGAGGAAGCAGAAAGAAGAGATGGAGAGAAAGGGAGTCTTGGTGATGCCACTGAAGCCCCTTCATCAAACAGCCCTACTTAGACATTTCACTTTTGACAGGTTAAATCCTTTTCTGTTTGCATGAGCCCATTTATGTTGGTTTTCTGTGAATAACCAAAAAATCACTGACTGTAATGATTTCAGATAAATGAGATGCTACTCTATAGAAAAGGACATTTATATGGCCAGTATCATTGTGCATCAGTTAATACATTCTACTTTTATCTCTAGATCCTGTTTTCCTTTCATGCTAAACCTCAGAAATTATTAATTCTTCCTGAGCATATGACTCCTAGCTTTTGCTGCTATAAGATAAAAGCACATGGCAATTAGTTCTCCTTGGCTTCCCATACCCTGAAATAAGGATTACCATATTTCCCCATGTATAAGATGCTCCCACATATAAGACATACCTTAAGTTTGGGGCCCGAAATTTAAAAAAAATATATTACATAAAGTTATTGAACTCAAGTTTTATTCATCATAAAATTCATGAAACTCCTCATCATTGTCAAAACTCCCATCCATTAGCTTGTCCTCATCTGCGTCTGATGACGAATCGCTGTCTTCATATATTGTCTCGTCCTCAGTTCCATCTATGGCATTTGAAATGCCACACTTCTACAACCACTGTATGAGATGCACCCAGAGTTTAGATCCCAAATTTTTTGAAAAAGGTTGTGTCCTATACATGGAGAAATATGGTATTTTTTCTTACTGCATTTTCCTTAAATTTTTCTCACTAAAACTTTTCTTAAAATTTCCTTAACTTTTTTTTTTACCAAACTCTACTATGAAATATTTCCTCTAGAATAAATACTTTTCCTGAAAATTGCAATGACTAAAAACAGTGGGTTTGAAATGATAGATTCATAAATTATTCTTAGGGATTTATTACAAAAATAATTATTGCTGTTATGTATATGTTAGGTTGTGTATAAAATATAAAGAAATAGTTTTAAAAGGGAGTAGGGCCCCAATTCAAACAAGCAAAAAAGCCTGGCTGGTGGCGCGGTAGATAAAATGTCGACCTGGAATGCTGAGGTCACCGGGAAAAAAACAAGAAAAATAATCAAAATAAAAAAACAAACCTACCTATGAGTGAAATAGTCAAATGAATTTCAGCCACGTCCTGCATCTCTCAATGTGAGTCTATCACAAAGGTTTACCTAAATTGAGCCCATATCAGCTTGTCAGCTTCAAACCCAATTCATATAGCATCCCCCTCAGAGCCAGTCCTGGGACCTGTGGGTGAGCTTAGCCTAATTCCCTGTGGTTCAGCCCACCCTGCCTTTGTCTCTCTGTACAGCAGCGCTCAATGCCCTGAGGTGGAGACAGCCTTTAAAGTGTTTCTGTAGGATTTCTATTGAAACTGAGAAAGACTCCTCATTGCGGTGCTGACCTCACCACTCTGCCCACAGTCCCCGGGGGTATGGACAGTAGCTGGAGCTGAGGAAATGTCAACCAGAAGTTCTGTGCAAGTGAAACTTGAGAAATTTACATGATACATGTGGAGTCCATTGTTCGTATCTAAGCTTATTAGCTGTTTTTCCTCAGGAGAGCACAAAAGAGTTACTAAGAGTGAAGAGAAATCTCACCAGCTGAGGGGAAACCTGAGGGGCCTCCCCAGGCCCCTTCGCTGCAGGCCTCATTTCATCCCAGGTGAATTCAGCGGAGGCCTATTGAAAGGAGGTCACAGGTATACCTTTCTTTCCTCTCTTTCAATTTGTTTTATAAAGAAGAATATGCCAATGCTCTCCTCATTCTTGAGCCCTCAACACATTCATTCTGTAGATTTTTTTATGGAAGGGCAGACTTTTAAAACAACAAAAGAAAATGTTTCCCCCCCCCCCCCATTGGAAGAGATTTAAGCTTTATCTACAGATTGAATGATTTACCTCAGGTATACGGGATTACATTCTAACCCAGTCTTAACATGTTTTTAATTTACTGGGGTTGACATATGTTAATGAAATTACATAGGTTTCAGGTGTACAGTTCTATAAAACTCATCTTTAGACTGCATTGTGTGTTCACCACCCAAAGTCAGGTCTCCCTCCATCACAATTTATCCCCAGTTTGGTTATTTTTTACAAGTCAGAACAAAAGAGTGGTGGCATTTATGGCTTAACACATCCTTAAATGTCACCCATTTCTAATAATACTGCACCAATGTTCACATACAGAAGTGTCCAAGGGTGACAATAAGATGGAATAATAGTGTACAAATGCCATTATTTGATTATTAGGCTAATGTATGTAAAAGTAAGATATGAATAATTCAAATGTGTACATGTTCCAAAATCTATCTTGTATATATGGTTAAATATGTCTAGTAATTTATCGCAATTCATGTGAATGTTTTCATTCAGTTAAATTAATTAGTTGCATACTTTATGCCAGGCATTATACGACAAAGTGCACACAAATATGAGAAAGGAATATCTGTGTTCAAAGGTTTCTCCCTCTAGTAATGAAAATAAGAAAATAGACATGGTTCTATAAAGTTTAAGCAAATTATATAGCATATTGAAGGAAAGAAAGAGATATTAAGATGCAAATATGAACAGAAGGGGTCACATGGCTAACTGCCAAGAAGCTTTCAGAATGGCCTGCCTTGGTAAGTTCCCACATACCTGGCCTGGTATGCTCCCTGGAAAACTAAGAAATCTGACGGTCAGCACGCTGAGCATGAATCTGTCTCTGGGACATTAACATACAGTAACCGAGCTCACCAACACAAATGCATAACCCAGAACTCTAATTCTAATTAACTAGTTTGCAATAAAACTTGCCCTGTCTGCAGAAAAAAAGAAAAGTTCAGAAAAACAAACTCCTCCTGCTTCAGCTGTTAAAATAAAACCTGTGTTGAAAAAAATAAACTTACATTTCCTTGAGAATTATGTACAGAGGGCTTAAGATTACACAGTCAGCTCATTCTGCCTCTAAAGACTGATCTACATACAAATTCTTAGCCTCAGTTATAGTCAGACTGTTCAGATGAGAATAGAGTCAAAATAAGTGAAATTACTTACATGCAACATGTTTGATGACTTCAGGCTGCAAAACAGGAAGAACAGGTCTACACACTAGTGAGACCTGGTGAGGAAACCTGAATGGTAACAGTCACCCTACTCCAGGCCAAAGCAATGCCATGCTTTCCCTGTTGACCAATCTGCATTATATTAGCGCAATTCTTAGAGTTTAATGTATCTAATTTTAATGTGTGCATATACTTTTTCTGACTGCATACAAATTTTAAAACAAAATTTAAATTTCCTGTAATCACCTCCTAGCACTTGGAATGCATTTTACCTTCAATCTTGACTACATTTGCATAGAGAAGGGGTCAGGAACTTTTTTGGCTGAAAGAGCCATAAACACCACATGTTTTAAAATGTAATTCCGGAGTGACGTCACGGAAATGGCGCCGTGAGCAGCGCGTCCGACAGATCTCCCCAAAATCACAACAAATTTATCAACTAGAAACAGGAAAATTTATCTTCGGAGCAAACTGAAAGCAAAAGGACTGTTATCACTCGAATCTGAGAGACGAGGGTGTGGAGGAAGCTACCGCAGGGACGTTCATTCAAGCCGCGAGAAAGTGCGCCGGTGGTAAGTCATCCCGCACTCGGAACCGCCGCCGCCCGCCGCCGCCATCCACCGCCGGCCCCCCCCCCGCCACGCCGCCGCGGCGAGCACGCCCGGGTCGGCTGCAGGGCAGCGGCAAGCAGCCGCTGGCGCGCTCCCGGTCTGGTTGCAGACCGAGCATTGCAGACCGAGCACCGCTAACGTTCCCAGCGGCCCGCGCAACGGGGAGCGGGAGAGGCCCCAGGGCGTATTCCCTGCTTGGGAGATTCTCTCCACGGGCGGGGCACCTCACCCAGCCATTCAAGCTAACAATCAAGCGTTGGGGGAGGGGCGCAAGCAGGCAGCCTGAAATACCTTCTGGAGCACAGCTGCGACCCAATCACTGAAATTAGCTTAACCCATGAAATCTGCGCACCCTCGGTTCTAATTGATAAGATCTCTCTCAGTTCAGCGATCCAAGACAAGAGGCGTGATATTTTTTAGTGCCTCTCGCTAAAGGGGCGGGGGCAACTTCTGATTGATAGAGCCTCCATATTCAGGGATAAACGCTAACAAGAAGGACTTGGCAGATAATAAGATCTATACTACACTAGTCGCAAGCAGAGACTAGTGCCTCTTCTTCCCAGCAAAAACAGGCTACAAAGTGTGGAAAGCCTGGGTTGAGAGGTCCAACTGAATGATAGGCGCTGAACAGTCACCTTGACAACAATTGACTCCCACCCCCGCCTGATTACACTGGAGGCCCTGACTGCCAGAGCCTTTCCCAAAGCTTTGCACTGAGTGGGGATAGAGTGGGGATTTCCCAGCTCTTTGAGCCTCTTACTCCCCAGGCAGAAGCAGTGGCAGCCTTATAGCTGGATCACCAGGCTGCTAATTCAGAAAGGGGGGACTAGGAGAGAGAATCCAGGAAAGCAAACTCTCTCATCATTGGACCCTGCAAACGCCAACAAGCCTTGACTACCAGCAAGACTAAAGCCAATTATATGACATTGCCATAGAATCCCATCAACTGCAAATCCCTACCTAAGTGTGACACAGGGGCAGAGCCTGGGGTACAGAGTCACCGACCAGGAAGAGGGAGAGAAAAGATAAAGGAAGAAGTTAACCTCTCAAAATCAAGAAAAATCCACAGACTTTACAACTTGTTCCACTAATTCTTTTTTTGTCGTTGTTGTTTGTTTCTTCTATCTTATTGCCTTTATTTCCTCCACCTCGGTCCTTCTATTCTCTGCCCATCTTATGCTTCCCTTTTCTTGAACTACACTACCCATGAGTGTTACATTTTATTTCTCTTCTTCATCCTCACCCTCCTTTAAGGTTATACTCCAAAACACTTAACTCTCACTCTCTCCTCTTTTGTTTTTTTTTTTGTCTTGCTTTATTTTGTTTTTTTTCTTTTCCTATTTTATTTCTTCCTTCGTTTTTCTCTTTTTCTTATTTTTTCCTTTCTATTCGTTTTTTCTTTTCTCATTTTACTTTCCTCCCATTTAATCCTCAATCACAAACAAATTAGTTAATTTGGGACTCAAGGCATTTTTTGGCTTTATTTTTCTTTTTTGCTTTTGTTTTTATTTTTTTTCTTGTTTGTTTATTTTTGAGGCATTTTGGGTCCTCCCAACCCAAGGTCTCCATTGTATTTAGTCTTCGCTCCACTTAATACAACAGATTTTTACTTATTATTTTTATTTTTTCTTCTTTATTATTCTTTTTTGGTCCTTTTTTCTGGTTCCCTCTTATCCCTCTCATTATATCTCTTAGTAGACCATCACTTACAAGCAAATCATCTTATGCTTGTCTAAGATTTTCTTCCTTTTTTTTTTTTTTTTTTTTTTTTTTTTTTTTTGCATTTAGTAGGTCCCTACTCCCTTTTTTTGCCCCTTGAACTCTTCACCCCAAATCAGGCCCTCCATTATAGGCACGATATTTCCCTGAGGAGGGGAGAGGAGGGAAAGAGAAGAAAGAAAAAAGGGGGAAATAATAAATTATTACTGTTTTTTTTTTGTGGGGTGTTTTACCTTTTTTTTTTTTTTTTTTTTACTTTTTACTCTTTATTAATTCTAATTAGTGCTATCAACAAGACCACCCTCAGATGCCGATAAGAAAGAGGAAATCGAATATTATGGATACAAAAGAAAGAGAGGTAACACAAATAGATGTGGAAAAATCTATGGAGAAAAGATTTAACATATTGGAAGCCTTGGAGCTAAATGACAGAGAATTTAAAATAGAAATCTTAAAAATACTCAGAGATATACAAGAAAACACAGAAAGGCAATATAGGGAGATCAGAAAACAACTCAATGAACACAAAGAATATATTACCAAGGAAATTGAAACTATAAAAACAAATCAAACAGAAATGAAAAACTCAATTCATGAGCTGAAAAACGAGGTAACAAGCTTAGCTAACAGAACAGCCCAGATTGAAGATAGGATTAGTGAAATAGAAGACAAACAACTTGAGGCACAACAGAGAGAAGAAGAAAGAGACTCAAAAATAATAAAAAACGAGAAAGCCCTACAGGAATTGTCTGACTCCATCAGAAAGAATAACATAAGAATAATAGGTATATCAGAGGGAGAAGAGAAAGAAAATGGAATGGAGAATATACTCAAACAAATAATAGACGAGAACTTCCCAAGCCTGTGGAAAGAACTAAAGCCTCAAATTCAAGAAGCAAACAGAACACCGAGTTTTCTTAACCCCAACAAACCCACTCCAAGGCACATCATAATAAAGATGACACAAACCAATGACAAAGAAAAAATTCTCAAGGCAGCCAGGGAAAAGAAGAGTACAACATATAAAGGAAGGCCTATTAGATTATCATCAGATTTCTCAGCAGAAACTCTACAAGCTAGAAGAGAGTGGACCCCAATATTTAAAGCCCTGAAAGAGAGGAACTTTCAGCCAAGAATACTATACCCATCAAAGCTATCCTTCAAGTATGAAGGAGATATAAAAACATTCACAAATACAGAAAAGATGAGAGAATTTATCAACAGAAAGCCCCCACTCCAGGAAATACTAAAGGGGGTTTTCCAACCAGATTCAAAGAACAAAAGAAAACAACACCACAAGTAACAGCTCCACCAAGAACACAATAAAACCAAACTTAAACTGTGACAACAAAGGAAAAAAAGGGGGGAGAGGATGGAGATTAACAGTAGCAAAGGACGATGAAGTGCAGAAATACTTATAAGATAGGGTACTACAATGAATATGGTAGGTACCCTTTTCATTACTTAATGGTAACCACCCTTGAAAAAACCACCACAAAAACACTTGACTTAAAAAAGGTAGCAACAGAGGAAAGAAGTATGGAACACAAACAAACAAAAACAAATGATAGAAAAACAAAAGAGAAGAATCAAACTAGATACAAAACTAACAGAAAGCAATTTATAAAATGGCAGTAGGGAACCCACAAGTGTCAATAATTACACTAAATGTAAATGGATTAAACTTACCAATAAAAAGACACAGAGTAGCAGAATGGATTAAAAAAGAAAATCCAACTATATGCTGCCTACAAGAAACACATCTAAGCAACAAGGATAAAAACAAATTCAAAGTGAAAGGCTGGAAAACAATACTCCAAGCAAACAACACCCAAAAAAAAAGCAGGTGTAGCAATACTCATATCTGATAATGCTGACTACAAGACAGAAAAAGTACTCAGAGACAAAAATGGTCATTTCATAATGATTAAGGGGACACTGAATCAAGAAGACATAACAATCCTTAATATATATGCACCAAACCAAGGAGCACCAAAATATATAAGACAGCTACTTATTGACCTTAAAACAAAAACTAACAAAAATACAATCATACTTGGAGACCTCAATACTCCGCTGACGGCTCTAGATCGGTCATCCAAACAGAGAATCAATAAAGATATAGTGGCCTTAAACGAAATACTAGAACACCTGGATATGATAGACATCTACAGGACACTTCATCCCAAAGCGACAGAGTATACATTTTTCTCTAGTGTACATGGAACATTCTCAAGAATTGACCATATGTTGGGCCACAAAGACAATATCAGCAAATTTAGAAAAATTGAAATTGTACCAAGCATATTTTCTGATCATAAAGCCTTGAAACTAGAATTCAACTGCAAAAAAGAGGGGGAAAAACCCACAAAAATGTGGAAACTAAACAACATACTTCTAAAAAATGAATGGGTCAAAGAAGAAATAAGCGCAGAGATCAAAAGATATATACAGACAAATGAAAATGAAAATACGACATATCAGAATCTCTGGGATGCAGCAAAAGCAGTAATAAGAGGAAAGTTCATATCACTTCAGGCCTATATGAACAAACAAGAGAGAGCCGAAGTAAACCACTTAACTTCACACCTTAAGGAACTAGAAAAAGAAGAACAAAGACAACCCAAAACCAGCCGAAGAAAGGAGATAATAAAAATCAGAGCAGAAATAAATGAAATAGAGAACAGAAAAACTATAGAAAAAATCAATAAAACAAGGAGCTGGTTCTTTGAAAAGATCAACAAAATTGACAAACCCTTGGCAAGACTCACCAAGGAAAAAAGGCACAGGACTCAAATAAATAAAATCCAAAATGAAAGAGGAGAGATCACCACAGACATCATAGATATACAAAGAATTATTGTAGAATACTATGAAAAATTATATGCCACCAAATACAACAATCTAGAAGAAATGGATAAATTCCTAGAACAATACAACCTTCCTAGACTGAGTCATGAAGAAGCAGAAAGCCTAAACAGACCAATCAGCAGGGAGGAAATAGAAAAAACTATTAAAAACCTCCCCAAAAATAAAAGTCCAGGCCCAGACGGTTATACTAGTGAATTCTATCAAACATTCAAAGAAGACTTGGTTCCTATTCTACTCAAAGTCTTCCAAAAAATTGAAGAAGAAGCAATACTTCCAAACACATTTTATGAGGCCAACATAACCCTCATACCAAAACCTGGCAAGGATGGCACAAAGAAAGAAAACTACAGACCAATATCTCTAATGAATACAGATGCTAAAATTCTAAACAAAATACTGGCAAACCGAATACAACAACATATTAAAAAAATAATACATCATGATCAAGTGGGATTCATCCCAGAATCTCAAGGATGGTTCAACATACGCAAAACGGTTAACGTAATACACCATATCAACAAAACAAAGAACAAAAACCACATGATCTTATCAATAGATGCAGAAAAGGCTTTTGATAAAATACAACACAATTTTATGTTTAAGACTCTCAACAAAATGGGTATAGAAGGAAAATATCTCAACATGATAAAGGCCATATATGATAAACCATCAGCCAACATCATTTTAAACGGCATAAAACTGAGGACTTTCTACCTTAAATCAGGAACAAGACAGGGTTGTCCACTCTCTCCACTCTTATTTAACGTGGTGCTAGAAGTTCTGGCCAGAGCAATCAGACAAGACAAAGAAATAAAAGGCATCCATATCGGAAAAGAAGAAGTAAAGGTATCACTTTTTGCTGATGATATGATCCTATACATCGAAAACCCGAAGGACTCCACAAAAAGATTATTAGAAACAATAAACCAATACAGTAAGGTCGCAGGATACAAAATTAACATACAGAAGTCCATAGCCTTTCTCTATGCCAACAATGAAATATTAGAAAACGAACTCAAAAAAATAATCCCCTTCACGATTGCAACAAAAAAAATAAAATACCTAGGAATAAACATAACAAAGAATGTAAAGGACCTATATAATGAAAATTACAAAGCATTGTTAAGGGAAATCGAAAAAGATACAATGAGATGGAAAAATATTCCTTGTTCTTGGATAGGAAGAATAAATATAATCAAAATGGCCATATTACCCAAAGCAATATACAAATTTAATGCAATTCCCATCAAAATCCCTATGAGATTTTTTAAAGAAATGGAACAAAAAATCATCAGATTTATATGGAACTATAAAAAACCCCGAATAGCCAAAACAATCCTAAGGAAAAAGAATGAAGCTGGGGGCATTACAATACCTGACTTTAAACTATATTATAGGGCCACAATAATCAAAACAGCATGGTATTGGCAGAAAAATAGACACTCAGACCAATGGAACAGAATAGAAAGCCCAGAAATAAAACCACATATATATGGTCAAATAATCTTTGATAAAGGGGCCAACAACACACAATGGAGAAAAGAAAGCCTCTTCAACAAATGGTGTTGGGAAAACTGGAAAGCCACATGCAAAAGAATGAAACTCGACTACAGCCTGTCCCCGTGTACTAAAATTAATTCAAAATGGATCAAAGACCTAAATATAAGACCTGAAACAATAAAGTACATAGAAGAAGACATAGGTACTAAACTCATGGACCTGGGTTTTAAAGAACATTTTATGAACTTGACTCCAATGGCAAGAGAAGTGAAGGCAAAGATAAATGAATGGGACTACATCAGAATAAAAAGTTTTTGCTCAGCAAGAGAAACTGATATCAAAATAAACAGACAGCCAACTAAATGGGAAATGATATTTTCAAACAACAGCTCAGATAAGGGCCTAATTTCCAAAATTTACAAAGAACTCATAAAACTCAACAACAAACAAACAAACAATCCAATAAAAAAATGGGAAGAAGACATGAATAGACACTTCTCCCAGGAAGAGATACAAATGGCCAACAGATATATGAAAAGATGCTCAGCTTCATTAGTTATTAGGGAAATGCAAATCAAAACTACAATGAGATACCACCTCACCCCTGTTAGATTAGCTATTATCAACAAGACGGGTAATAGCAAATGTTGGAGAGGCTGTGGAGAAAAAGGAACCCTCATTCACTGTTGGTGGGACTGTAAAGTAGTACAACCATTATGGAGGAAAGTATGGTGGTTCCTCAAAAAACTGCAAATAGAACTACCTTATGACCCAGCAATCCCTCTACTGGGTATATACCCCAAAACCTCAGAAACATTGATACGTGAAGACACATGTAGCCCCATGTTCATTGCAGCACTGTTCACAGTGGCCAAGACATGGAAACAACCAAAAAGCCCTTCAATAGAAGACTGGATAAAGAAGATGTGGCACATATACACTATGGAATACTACTCAGCCATAAGAAATGATGACATCAGATCATTTACAGCAAAATGGTGGGATCTTGATAACATTATAAGGAGTGAAATAAGTAAATCAGAAAAAAACAAGAACTACATGATTCCATACATTGGTGGAACATAAAAATGAGACTAAGAGACATGGACAAGTGTGTGGTGGTTACCAGGGGTGGGGGGAGGGAGGACAGGGGGAGAGTTAGGGGGAGGGGGAGGGGCACAGAGAACTAGATAGAGGGTGGCGAAGGACAATCTGACTTTGGGCGAGGGGTATGCAACATAATTTAATGACAAAATAACCTAGACATGTTTTCTTTGAATATATGTACCCTGATTTATTAAGGTCATCCCATTACCATTAATAAAAATTTATTTAAAGAAAAAAAAAATAAAATGTAATTCCATGAGAGCCATACAACGACCCATGTACGTTACACATTATCCAATAAAAATTTGGTATTGTCCTGAAGGACAGCTGTGATTGGCTCTAGCCACCCGCAACCATGAACATGAGCGGTAAGAAATGAATGGATTGTAATACATGAGAATGTTTTATATTTTTAACATTATTATTTTTTTTATTAAAGATTTGTCTGCAAGCCAGATACAGACAAAAGAGTCATATCTGGCTCAGGAGCCATAGGTTCCTGACCCCTGGCATAGAGAGACAGATAAATAGATGATAGATAGACAGACAAACAGACAGACAGACAGATAGATGATAGATAGATGATAGATAGATTGATAGAAGATAGACAACCATATACACATGTCTACATATCCTATGGTAAGCTGGGGATTCTGAAATGTTAATATTTCATGTCAGCATGGTCATACTCAAAGATATTATTTCAGCTCAGCTTCTATAAGAATTGAAAAGTAATTTAATATCTTCAAGATTCTTTTGTAAAAAAAAAGCAGAAATATATTTAGTAAAAATTTAAGGCCCATTTTCTTGGTGATTTTTTGTATGAAAGATCTATTTGTCGATGTCAATGGGGTCTTAAAATCCTCTGCTATGACTCTATTACTGCCGATCTTTCCATTTATGTCCATCAAGATTTGCTTTATATATTTAGTGCTCCTATATTGGGTGCATAAGTATTTACAAGGGTTATATCTTCTTGTTGGATTGCTCCCTTCATCATTATGTAGTAGCCTTCTTGACTTTTATTATAGCCCTTTTTTTAAAGTCTATTTTGTCAGATATAAGTATTGCTATCCTAGTTTTTCCTTTTCATTTCCATTTGCCTGAAATATTTTTTCCATTCCTTTACTTTTAGTCTGTATCTTTCATTCTGAGGTCAGTGTTTTATAGACAACATATACATGAACTTGTTTTCTTTTTTTTTTTTCTTAAATGAGAAGCAGGGAGGCAGAGAGGCAGAATCCCACATGCACCCCAACCAGGATCTACCTGGTGAACCCCCTACGTGACAACGCTCTGCCCATCTGGGGCTGTTGCTCAGGAACCAAGGTATTTTAGCACCTGAGGCAAAGATATGAAGCCATCTTCAGTACCCAGGTCCAACTTGTTCCAACCAAGCCATGGCTTTGGGAGGAGAAGAGAGAGATAGAAAGGGAGAAAGGAGAGGGGGAGGAGTGGAGAAGCAGAAAGTCGCTTTACCTGTGTGTCCTGACTGGGAATCAAACCCAGGACTTTCACACACCAGGCCAATGCTCTACTACTAAGCCAACTGGCCAGGACTGAGCATTGTTTTGTCATCCATTCACTACCCTATGTCTTTTGATTAGAGCATTTAATCTATTTACATGTAAAGAGATTACTGGTAGGTACATATTTATTGCCATTTTATTCTTTTAACTATGTTCCTTTTTCCCCCTTCTTTTTCTTCTTAAAGAACACCTTTTAACATTTCTTGTAATATTGGTATTTTGGTAATAAATTCCTTCACTTTTTCTTGTGCGAGAAGCTCTTTATTTCTTCTTCAACTTTGAATGATAGCCTTGCTGGGTAAAGTAGTCTTGGTTGTAGGTTTTTGCTCTTCATAACTTTAAATATTTAATACCAATCCCTTCTGGCCTGAAATGCTCTGTTGAGATATTAGTTTATAGTCTTATGGGAGCTCCCTTGTAAGTTATTAACTGTCTTTCTCTTGCTTTTTTAACAGTCTCTCTTGGTCCTTAATATTTGTCGTTTTAATTATGATGTGTCGAAACTGGACTACAGTTTGTCCCCCTGTACTAAAATTAACTCAAAATGGATCAAAGATCTAAACATAAGACCTGAAACAATTAAGTACATAGAAGAAGACATAGGTACTAAACTCATGGACCTGGGTTTTAAAGAGCATTTTATGACTTTGACTCCAAAGGCAAAAATTAATGAATGGGACTACATCAGACTAAGAAGTTTTTGCTCAGCAAGAGAAACTGATAACAAAATAAACAGACAGCCAACTAAATGGGAAATGATATTTTCAAACAACAGCTCAGATAAGGGCCTAATATCCAAAATATACAAAGAAATCATAAAACCCAACAACAAACAAACAATCCAATAAAAAAATGGGAAGAGAATATGAACAGACACTTCTCCCAGGAAGAAATACAAATGGCCAACAGATATATGAAAAGATGCTCAACTTCTGTAGTTATTAGAGAAATGCAAATCAAAACGGCAATGAGATACCACCTCACACCTGTTAGATTAGCTATTATTAACAAGACAGGTAATAGCAAATTTGGAGAGGCTGTGGAGAAAAAGGAACCCTCATCCACTGTTGGTGGGAATGTAAAGTAGTACAACCATTATGGAAGAAAGTTTGGTGGTTCCTCAAAAAACTGAAAATAGAACTACCTTATGACCCAGCAATCCCTCTACTGGGTATATACCCCCAAAACTCAGAAACATTGATACGTAAAGACACATGCAGCCCCAAGTTCATTGCAGCATTGTTCACAGTGGCCAGGACATGGAAACAACCAAAAAGCCCGTCAATAGATGACTGGATAAAGAAGATGTGGCACATATACACTATGGAATACTACTCAGCTATAAGAAATGATGACATCGGATCATTTACAGCAAAATGGTGGGATCTTGATAACATTATACGAAGCGAAATAAGTGAACCAGAAAAAAACAGGAACTGCATTATTCCATACGTAGGTGGGCCATAAAAGTGAGACTAAGAGACATTGATAAGAGTGTGGTGGTTACAGGGGGAGGGGGGAGAGGGAGAGGGAAAGGGGGTAGGGGGAGGGGCACAAAGAAAACTATTGATAGATAGAAGGTGACAGAGGACAATCTGACTTTGGGTGATGGGTATGCAACATAATTGAACGACAAGATAACCTGGTTATGTTATCTTTGAATATATGTATCCTGATTATTGATGTCACCCCATTAAAAAAATAAAATGAAAAAAAATTATGATGTGTCTTTGTATGGGTCTCTTTGGGTTCATTTTGTTTGGGACTCTATGGGATTCCTGGATTTGTCTTTTTCCATCACAAAGTTAAAAATATTTTCAGTCATTATTTCTTCAAATAGGTTTTTGATCCTTTGATCTCTCTCTCTTTTCTTTTTGGTAACCCCTATTATGTGAATGTTGTTACATTCATGTTGTCCCAAAATCCCTTCAACTATCCTCACTTTTTAAAAATTCTTATTTCCTTTTGCTGCTCCAATTGGTTGTTTTCTGCTACCTTGTCTTCCAAATCACTAAATCAATCCTCTACTTCATCCAACCCATTGTTTATTACTTCTAGTGTATTCTTCATTTCCGATATTGTTCTTCATTTCTGACTGGTTCCTTTTTGTGGTTTCTATGTCATTTTTTATTTGTTTTTTTATGCTCTTTGTTGAAGTTCTCACTAGGTTTTTTGAGCATCATTATAACCATTTTTTTATACTATCCCTGGTAAATTGTTTCCCTCCATTTCATTTAACTCTTTTCTGTTCTTTAATTTGGGGTATGTTTCTGTGCCTCATTTTAGCTGCCTCTTTGTGTTTTTGTCTATGTATTTGGTAGATCTCCTATGATTTGCAGTCTTGGTAGAGTGGCCTTGATCAGTTGGTGTCCTGTGGGACCCATGGCACAGTGTCCTTGATTACATGAGCTTGGTGTTCCAGGAATGTCCCTTATGTGGGTTATGTTGGCCCTCCTCTTTTAATTGAGTCTTGATTTCTACTGGCCTGTTTGTGCGTGGGGTTGACCCTGAGGCTGGCTGTGAGGATTGACCTATACCTCAGTGTATGAGCTACTACTGTGTAGGTACTGATCATAGGAAGCAAAATTTGCCTCAGCAGTATCTGAAATCTCCCTTTGGATATGTCACTTGTGAAGCTAATTGGATCTTGCTCTGATGTTTTTTGAAGCTGGCCACTGGGTGTGTTGGTTCTGGGCCTTTTGGGAGGGACTCTGGTATAGGCCAATGTCAGACACTGCCTGTGACAGGCCTAGGGCAACCCCTTTAAAGCTTCAAAACAATCAATACTTTGTGGATGCCTCTGCTGGGCCTGGGTGTGCATGGGAAGGACCAAGATACATTCCAAAGCCAGTTTAGGGCCTGGGTGAAGGATAGCAAAGGTTCCAAGGCATCCTGACATCTATCTCCACCTGCCTTCACCAGTCAACTGCCTTGTAGGCTGAGTCACTAAAAGAACCTCTGGCAGTACTCGAGTTACATGAGGTAAAGTTCTCAGTGATTCACCAGGTTGGGGCAAGTGGTTTACCAGCCTGATGTAGGTTCAAACTTGGTGTCAGTGTTGGGCCTGAGGCCACTTAGCAAATGTCCCAAGGCATACCAAGTCTAACTTCCACTTTCTGGGTACTCATACACCTTTGGGGTGGGGTATGGTTTCAGGGAGTCCTCAGATTGAAGCTAGCAGTTTATCAGGCCCAAACATATCAAGATTTGACCATGTAAAAGAAATGTGCATTGCTCAGGCATGCTAAGAAGATATGGCCCTGATCTAGAGCACACAACTCAATCTATCCCCAATTATGCTAGGAGCTCAATCTCAACAAGGCAGGGTCCTGGTATCAGAAGGATGAAACAACACAACTCAGTCACTGACAACCCTAAGTCTCTACACTGTAGTCTCTACCTAAATCTCTACACTGTATCCCAGGCAGTTGACTCCTTGGCACAGCACAAGTACCATAGATTGGGGCTAAAATGAGTCCTGAGGATGGAGCTATTGCTTTCCCCTAGGCAGATGCCAAATGGAGGGGGATGCTTTACCCAAGGAAGATAGCATCTGCAGTATGGGAGAATGACTCAGTACAGGGACTCTGGCAGCTGTCCCTTCAGCTTTCTCCCCAGAGCCACAAATGCCAGGTTCTTCTCATGCTCCTCTAGTCCACTCTGCCCTCCCGGTGCTGGAGTCCAAGGTGAGTGGCTGCAATAAGATTTTTGGTGTTGGCACTTAGAGTGTGCCTGGTTCTCTAAGAGTCTCCCATCTCTCCCTGATGGACAGAATTCCCGCTGATTTTCACAGCCAGATGTTATCTAGGTGCCTCTTCTTGGCTCTGAGACTCTGGGCTGAGGAGCCCACATTGGGGTTGAGATGTCACAGTTCTCAGGGGGCACCTCTGCAGCTGAGATGTCCCTCCAGAACCTCAGCCACTGTCTGGGGGAGCAGGGCCAGCTCTTTTCACATCTCCACCCTTCCTACTAGACTTGATGTGCCTCCTTTGGTAAATACTTGGTTATAAGACTTCTTTTCAGTTAATCTTCAGTTGGCCATTCAGATTGATTGCTGTACATTTTAGTTGCAACTCCAGTTTGGTCCTAGAAGGAGGTGAGTATAGCATCCACCTACTCCACTGTCATCTTGGATCTCCACCACTAAGGTTTTAGGTATGAGGAAAATGAGAGTAAAATAAAATAGCACCAGCTAATCTTTAGCTCGCAAAAGTAATTTATTTATTGGTCTCAAACTCCATCTCCACATAAAGGCAGGATTTTACAATAGTAAAAATATAATGTAAAATATTAAAGAAAGTGAAGACAAAATCAAAGTTCAATTTTTAAATATCTCTATTGGCATTGGTTGTCCAACAATTTGTTGTACATATAAAAGGAAGAGCTATAACTTGTAATTTGCTCTTGGAAAATGTGTTAGGCACCAAGCTTCACACATGGTCCTCCCCATAGAAACACACCCTAATAACAATGGGCCCAGAATAGATGGAGCCCCCTTTAACATCATTGTTTGTTGATATTTACAGAAGAGTCCCCCTCTTGCTCTAGATAAAGAATGACATACCATGCAACAAAATTAGTGAGGGTCAATAGGAAGAGTCAGCAGTTAATCCATAGCAGAAGGAAAGCTTCAGGGAAAAGAGCCAGACTCTTGTGTCTTAGGATAATCAAATGCCTGATTCATGTACTCATAAAATTGAGTTGTTTTTTAATTGGTCTAATTGACTGATGAGTGAGTATTACATAACCTTATGTGTCCTCAAGATAATACTGTACTGTACTATACTATTCCACATGAAAATAGCCCAGGGCCTTAATAGTGTAAACACTGAATATTAAACAAAATTTTTAGATAGTCATTCTGAGACAATGGCAGTAAGGCAAGAGATTGAGAAAGTAAAGTGACTAGAAAGGTCAACTCACAACACTGATTTCAGAAGGACTTGGAAACTAGAGATACTGTGTAGAAGTCTTAGTACTCTGTTGGCCAAATGACTCCCCTCACACCTCACTCCTACGTATACATTCTAGCAGAAGACAGTAAACTTACTCCTTAGAAAGCTTTGCATGGTTGAGTAAGGCAATTTACTGATATTAAGTTAAATTCTACATACAGAATGGTGAGACCTCCAGCAGCCTTCCTTTACTCAGCGACCAGAATACTGGCAGTCAGGTTTATTCCATCCATACACAAGACTGAAAAGTTTTCTGAGGAAATGAAACTGCTAAAAGAATAACTACACTATTTGGCTATTTCAGAGTGAAAAAGCCTGCTCATTCTTTAATATGAACAAAGAGACAAGGATCATCAGAAATTTGAGGCAGGCCTCTGACATAGAATCAGATACTAAAACAGAGAAAAAGGGCACTCAGAAAAAAATAAAGCACATGTTTAAAAAAATAAAAATGCAAACAAACAAACCAAAAGACTAATCTATAATCGAGCTCTAGGAGAAGATATTATATCTATGAAACAAGAATAATGGGTTTAGTCAAAGAATAGTCATAGAAAAAGAAAGAAATCTTGGAAATAAAAATGTTAGCCAAAAAGTAGTTCAATGTAAGGACTGGAAGATAAGGATGACAAAATCAACAGAAAGTAAAACTAAAAAATAAAGAGATGGAAAACGGGAGAGAAATAAGAAAATTAAAATTAATGTGGGAGTTCCCACTTATAATTAATAGTCCTATAGAATGTAAACAGAGAAAGAGGGAATTAAAACAAAAATAATACAAGAAAAAAGTTTTTCCAAACTGAAGATAATGAGTGTTCATATTAAAAACAACCACTAAGTGTTCTGCACAATAAATAAAGACAGATTTACAAGAAGCTATATCATTCTAAAAAGTTAGGATCACTGTGAAGAAAAAGAAACATTTATAAAAGTTTCCAGAGAGAAACAAAGGATCAGGAATCAACATGGCATTAGATGTCTTGATAGCATCTCTGGAAGTTAAAAGAAGATGAAACAATGCCTAGTGAAGAAAAAGTTTTTTAGTTATATTATCCTCATCAAAACTATTAATCAAGGCATTTTCAGACAGGGAAGTTCTTCCAAAGCTTCTCTCCCATGTGCCTTTTATCAGGAATCTATTGAAGAACAGGATCCATGAAAATGAGAAAGAAAAGCAAGAAGAGGGAAGACATTAAATACAGCAAAGTAGGAAACCAACAAAGAAAAGAGGCAAAGAGAATTAATTCTAAGACAGTGAAGAAAAGTCAAAAGATGATAGCTATGCCACAAATCTAGAAAGCAACTGGTCCATTGCCTTAATAATTTAAACACTGAATATTAAACAAAATTTTTAGATAGTCATACTAAGACAATGGGCAGTAAGGTAAGAGTATGAATAAGTAGAATACAGAAGAACAAAATCTTCATCTTTCATAGTGGAGAAAAAAATCAAATAGAAATATAAGGGTAAATGGCAAGGGAAATAGTCTTTGGGGAAAAGAAATAATGGTGGTAATGGGTATAACTGGGGAATGCTGTTTTTATGTTAAAAACTTCAAAAATTTTAAGCTATGTAAATGTATGCCATTCTCACAGAAAAATATTAAAAGTTCTAATATTTTCTTTCTGGCAGGGTTAAATATTTCTTTCTGAAAGGATTATGGACTCTGAGTATATATATTCCATTTTAGAGACCATCATTTTATACAATAAGACAAGGAAGACTTTATTTCAATAGGAAGACTTCTTAGAAGCTCTGCAAGAGAGGGGAATGGGTCACAGAAAAATGTAGAATTCAAAGGGAATGCTTTAGCCTATCTCAAATAACCCATTAATAACATTTCATGTAGAATCAGGTAGTCTGTCTAGACTAAGTCAGTTCCAAGAATCCAGAAGCCCAGTGTCTTTTCCCCATACAAAACAATGGTTCTGGTTCCACAATATTCAGAAATACTCCACTTGGAGCAGTAGTTAAAAATGCAGACTCCATAGTCTGCACCACTCCATGTATTTCTAGTTAGTAGAAAGTATAGCATTTAGACCCAGAATTCTGTATTTTTAAAATTGTCACAGGTGATTTAATATCATTGATGCCCACCCAGACCTTTAGAAAGATCTTCAAGGTGTTCTTCCTAAGTTCTGTGCTTTAAGGGCAGGGCTTGGCAAATTTTTTCTGCAAAGTCCAGATAGTATTTTAGGCTTCACCAACCATACAGTCTCTGTTGCTAATACTGGTCTCCCTCTCTTGTAGTGTGATTGCAGCCTTAGACAATATGTAAATGAATGAATGTGGCTATGTGCCAATCAAAATGTAGTTGTGGAAACTAAAATTTTGATTTTATACAATTCTGAGATTTACTAAATATTCTTCTTCCTTGGATTATTTCCAAACATTTAAAAATATAAAAACTATCCTGGGCCCTGGCCAGTTGGCTCAGAAGTAGAGCATCAGCATGGGGTGCGGATGTTCTGGGTTTGATTCCCGGCCAGCGCACACAGGAGAAGCGCCCATCTGCTTCTCTACCCTTCCCCCTCTCCTTTCTCTCTATCTCTCTCTTCCCCTTCCACAGCCAAGGCTCCACTGGAGCAAAGTTGTCCCGGGCGAAGAGGATGGCTCCATGGCCTCTGCCTCAGGTGCTAGAATGGCCCCAGTTGCAATGGAGCAATGCCCCAGATGGGCAGAGCATCACCCCCTAGTGGGCTTGCCGGCTTGCTGGGGTTGGGTGCATGTGAGAGTCTGCCTCCTTGCTTCTCACTTCAGAAAAATACACACACACACAAAAATATATATACATATATATATTTTTTATTTATATATAATATATAGTTAATATATAATATGTGTATAAATACTTATTTATATATAATATATAATATATATTTATTTAAGTTTTGTAAATAAACCATTCTTTTATTTATTTTTTTTTTTTTTCATTTTTCTGAAGCTGGAAACAGGGAGAGACAGTCAGACAGACTCCCGCATGCGCCCGACCGGGATCCACCCGGCACGCCCACCAGGGGCGACGCTCTGCCCACCAGGGGGCGATGCTCTGCCCATCCTGGGTGTCGCCATGTTGCGACCAGAGCCACTCTAGCGCCTGAGGCAGAGGCCACAGAGCCATCCCCAGCGCCCGGGCCATCTTTGCTCCAATGGAGCCTTGGCTGCGGGAGGGGAAGAGAGAGACAGAGAGGAAAGCGCGGCGGAGGGGTGGAGAAGCAAATGGGCGCTTCTCCTATGTGCCCTGGCCGGGAATCGAACCCGGGTCCTCCGCACGCTAGGCCGACGCTCTACCGCTGAGCCAACCGGCCAGGCCATAAACCATTCTTAATGCCAAGGCCTTACAAAAATAAAAATAAATGAAATGGGTGGCCTGATTTGACTGTGGAGCAGAAATTTACCAACCCTGCTTCAGGGCACTCCACAGCTGCTGAATGAACTCAGGGACTCAGGAGGAGCGCATGGGGAGAAGGAAGCTCCAGACACTAGATTTAGAAAGGATCTGTGATTCGACAAAAATCAGCCACAAAACTGTTATAAACAAACTGAGCAAAATTGATACTTCCTCCCTTCTACAAGTATTCTATTAGGGAGAATGATTTATGACTTCCTCCCATTCCTTATAGTCTTACTCCATTCCTGAAGAACTTCCTTGATGATCGTATTAATCTGATTTCATCCAAATAAAAACACAAAGTGGGAAAGTTGAAGTTTCACAGAGTGATTTCCTCAGTCTTCTTTTTGCCTAAGAGTAAGATTCCTTTCAAGAATCAGGCTTTCAAAGGGACTTAAAATTGTGACAATCATATGAATTTTCAGGTTTTTAAGTCAGAGTTTGGAGCACCCAATAATATGCTTAAATTCTAAATTTCTCTTAATTACTAGTTACCATCACACTGAACCAGAATCTTAGCTTCTAAATGAATAATTTATTCATCTTATCATTCATTTGATAATATCGATCATGTGACATTATAGGATGCAAGAGTTAGTAAGATTTATATCATTACACTAGCAGCTGGCATAGAGAAATGGGTCCCTATAATTGAATATGTGTTCAGAACCATGGTAATTTCAACAGCATTTTATGGGGTTTCTGAAGCATTCCTTTGACCAGAACATGAGTTTTCTTCCCTCAGGTTTTAGGCTTCCATTAAGATGATCTGGTACCTGTGAAGATTTCTCTTTCTCTCTCATTTATTTTTTGTTTCACGCTCCCACATTCAGATTTACAACTAATTTGGTTAAAGGTTAGGCCCTGGCTGGTTTGCTCAGTGGTAGAGCATTAACCGGGCATGTGGAAGTCTCAGATTTGATCCCGGTCAGGGCACACAGGAAAAGCGATCATCTGCTTCTCCCCCTTCTCCCCCTCCCTCTTCTTTCTCTCCCTCTCTCTTTTCTTCCCACAGCCATGGCTTGATTGAATCGAGCACATCAGCTTGGGTGCTGAGGATGGCTCCAGTGAGCCTCCACCTTAGATGCTAAAAATAGCTCGGCTGTGAGTGGCCCCAGATAGGCAGAGCATCAGCCCCAAAGGGGAGTCACTGTGTGGATCATGGTCAGGGCGCACGTGGGAATCTGTCCCTGTATCTCCACTACTCTAACTTAAAAAAGAAAGATTAGCTTCCAAACATCCTAATTAAGTTTCTCCTCCTTAAGGTTTAGTATAAAACTGCACAGACCAGGCTGGCATACGTCATATTTGCACTCTTTTACTACTACAGTGTTATTAGTTTAGATTGTTTTTGATTGCTTGTCAGTATATTTTTATATCTCCCAGTTATAAATGGGTTTTTTTTTGAAGAAATAAAGTCATTTAAAACTTTTTCATAAATAAAATTTGCATATTAAGAGCTTAAATTATATATCTTTGATTTCATTATGAAAGGCAATTGGTGATTCTAAAATGTCATGCCACTTAATGTTAGAAGTTGAAAATTAAAAAGAACCGGTACTTCTGTGCAATGTTCGAAGACTTCAGTCAAAGCTGAAATAACTGCATGGCCTTGGAGATGAACCATTTACAACCTATTAACAGCTATGTACCATTTGTCTCTTAGGAGCCACTGCATGTTGAGATAAACAGTCTTCAAAACGTCAGTTAAACTGTGATTTTCCCTATCTATTGGGTGATTCTTTTTTTTCATTTTTTAAAATATTTTTTTATGTGAGAGGCAGGAAGGCAGAGACAGACTCCTGAATGCATTCCCACTAGGATCCACCTAGTAAGCCCACTAGGGGTCAATGCTCTGCACATCTGGGCCGTTCCCTGCAACAGAGCCATTTTAGTGCTTGAGGCAGAGGCAATGGAGCCATCCTCAGTACCCGGGGCTAACTTCCTCAAATCGCTTGAGCTATGGCTATGGGAGAAGAGAGGGGTGGGGTGAGAAGCAGATAGTCGTTTTTCCTGTGTGCCCTGACTGGGAGTTGAACCGGGGACTTCCACACGCTGGGCCCATGCTCTACTGCTGAGCCAACCTGCCAGGGCCTGGGGTGATTCTTAATAATTTGATCAATTATTCTACCTTGAAATTCCTTAAAAGACTAAAAACAAATGCAAATGTCAGTAGCAGCGCAAAGAGCAGATGTGTAGAAGAGAAGACAAAAGAAGTACGGCATTTCAACCCTCTTTATTTGCATCTCCCAGATGCCTGAGCTATTTCCAAATCAATCTGAACTCTTCCCTAAAATCCTACACACACAGACAGACAGACACACATACACATTTTCTTCTCTCCTTTCCCTTCCTTGCTTTCTGTGCCCTTCTTCCTCTCCCCACAATCTTCTCTCATTTACTGCTCCACATCCAGCCTACCCCTGATGCTCTCCAGAAAAGCTAGCCACTCAATGCTTTTACAATCATCTTACAAAATAAGAATAATTCCTCAGATGCTCACCGTGTAACATATGTTTTTAACAGCTTGTCTCAACGTAGGAGTAAAAATAAATAAAACAAAGCATCAAAATCTCACATAAAAAGTCCTTGGATGTGCAGGAAAGCAACAGGAACATCACCACTTCTGCTTTCATCTCTGGCATACATCTTCAATACCCCCTACTTGCAACCCCAAGTATACAAGTCTGTGAAGGCATTAAGACAACTGGAAGGTGAGCAGCCTCTGACTCTGGCACTACTTACAGCCAGTGTTGGGTAGAGCTCCACTAACCTGCTGCTTCCTTATGGTATTCCTTATGAATGAACTTTTAAAGAACTTGTTCATTCTTAGTTTGGTGACTATAGATTCCTTGGTGTCTGTTCAAGAAAGACATTATATCTTCCAAACAATTTGCTCATCATTCCTACACAGTGAGATTGTCCTCAAGTACCAGAGCTGGAATAAAAATAGTGTAATATGTTTCAAGAGCAAATAGAAGCAGCGATATATGTCCTCAGCCTGCCTCAGCCCCAAAGAACAAAGACTTTGAGTCATACAACTCAGTTTATATTAAAATATTGAAATAATATGATTTCTACCAAAGAATTAATACTTGTAGCAAACATCCATGTTCACAGTAAAAGCTGAAGAAAAATATTAGAAACAATATTCTTGTGACTGTTAACTCATCCTGTTTTTGCACTGTTCAACTTGACAGTCATGGTCAGAGCAATGCATCAGCAGCTATACTCACAATAAACAACCTATTGATACTACTGAAAGAATAAAAACACCTTCCTTAGTATCCTCTTTGACTACAAAGACATACATTGTCAGTGGGATTCTAAACAAAAGTTGTAGGCTCAAATGAGGATAGGAACCAGCAGGTAACACAAATGTGGTAGGCCAGGGGGAAAGGGAAACTAAAAGAATGCCAGTCCACAGGGGGGTAAGCAACACTACCTCCTGACCGTCGCTGTGAAGGAATATTGGCACAGTGAGGTCAAATGTTTTACTTTTTTTGAAAGAAGCGAGAAACGTGAAGTTTAAAATTTTTTTATTTTATTGATTTTAGAGAGAGAAGAAGGGAGAGAGGGAGAGAGAGACAGGAACAGCAATCCACATGCACTGACTGGGATTGAACCAGCAACCTCTACTCCTCAGGATGACACTCCAACCAATGGAGCTATCTGGCCAGGGCAAGAAATCTGATTTTTTTAATGAGATTCACTATGTGAAATGCTGGCAACTAATTCTTTAAAAAATTAAAGTGTGCAGGTTGGAAAAAATTTGTTAGTTAAAGGTTCACCAATCTGATATCTAAATAAGTAAAAGAAACTCTTCATCATATTCCCTACAACTCTACCATCAGAAAACAGCTCTCTTGAATGAGCCAGAAAGTAACATAGAATGGTGTGCCATCAGCCACCTTCCTTAGGGCTAGCTCATAAATGAACACTTTGGTAACGGAATGTAGAGACATAATTAGAAATATATTAAGGCAACATTCATTCTCTTCTTTCAATAGCCAACTTAGTGTATGAGAGCACAGTGAACTAGGCTGAGAATGCAGAGTGGCTCTACGGAAAAGTGGCTGGCTTTCTATACACAGGTGATTTAGCAAACACCTATATAAAATGCAGAGCAGACAACACAAGGCTGGAAGCCCAAATTCTACCAGGTAATCCTAAGGCTTGGATTCCAACTCCTAATTATGCCAGGAGAAGGGCTGATGTTTCCCCCTAGTAATACATCTGTCAAGTCCTACATTCCAAGGTCTGGGCCCATTGCCCAGAGCCTGCCATTGAACCCTGTTATTTTTCTGTACTCTGTCCCAGAAAGCAAAAAAAAAAAAAATGAGAGCTCATTCTCCTATTGCTCCTTCCATCTAGGTTCTCTCCAATATATGCTATTATAGGCCTGGGTGTGCTGTCTGGTCATTCACTCTTGCAAGATCTTCAACTGGATTTAGATGAAATTTTAGGAAGAAAAACAGGAGAAAGATAAAAAAAATCTTTGAGGTTTAAATATGGTCAAGCCCAACTCCCAAAGGTGGAAGGTAAAATGTGTGTTTAGGCAGGATAGAAATCTAGTCACAAATGCATTTACTAGCAACTCTCCTTGGTCAGAACTCTCAGTAATCAGTGACACAACAGTGTCCAGTGAAAAAAAATGAGCTGGCTTGACAACTAACAATGGGAAGATAATGATTTTTGTTATAGAAAATAAGACTGATTATAGCAGAGAATGCTGTAACATTACAACTTGCAGCCACATCTTCAAGATCAGTTAAGGAAGTCTTGTTACCAGACTTGTACATCCCTGCTATTTCAGGTCAGCATAAAAGTGATTGTTTATAATACTGGTCAAAAATATTAATCTTTTGTTAAACTATGTTTTGACATGTTAAAAGCTTATCCAGATGAAGTTATGTTAAGGTATAGAGCTCATTGGCCTGTCCGGAAATTTTAAGGAAGAAAAGATGCCCACAATTATACATGAAGTGGTAAGTTGTCTAATTACTGGCAAGATCCATGAAAACTTTCAACATGAAAATGTTAAGATAAGACTTAGTTCATTAAGACAGATTGGATTATTGACAAAATTTAGATGAAAGAAAATATAATTATGAAATAAAATTAACATGAAAAAAGTTTAGCAATTATTTTGTTGAGTTTGAGCAAAAAGATGAAGACTTGATATTTTTTGGCAAAAAAAAATGTTACAAAAAATATTATCCAGTAACTAAATGAGTCAGAAACAACAGAACAATTCTTTCAAAGCTTTATAATCTCCAAGCTTGACTCATAAGTCATGTAAATATTGAACTTTTTCTTTCAAATCAGTGGAATCCTTGATGAATAATTCATGCTACAAGGGCAATCAGGCTAAATGCACAGAAATGGTGAAGTGTTTGGGTTTTCTTTTCATCTCATAATAAATATTTTCACCGTAAAACTAGGTTTATTCTCACTTTATTATTTGAGCTAAAATTTTTGAATACTTCAATAAATCAACTCAATAATCAAGAGGAAATTTTCTCACCTTGAAGTATATGAAAAAGAATTTTTGATTTGAGTTCTAGATACAGTTCCAGATAGAGTCCTAAAATATCATGGAATGTGAAAACCCTTGACCTAATTATGATGGGGAAGGGGTTTACTATCCTCAAGACTGATGGCTATAGGTGCAGCATTTTAGGGGACTTAAACTCTTCCTCCTGTGAACCACCTTCATGTCCCTCTTCTGTCCTGCAACCTCGTTATTAGTCTTTGTAAACACTCTTCATAAAATTATTGTTTATTTTTCAGTCATGTGTGTTTGGCCTTTTTGAGAGAACACAGTTTTTTTTTGTTATTGTTGTTTGTTTTTTTAATAGGAGCTGCAAAGATACATAAGGAAAACCCCGCATCTAAAAAGACAATCCTAAGATAGATTATAGGATGTTAGGGTCCAGAGCACCCATTCTGCACAGGGAGGATCAACATGTGTCAGCTTGCTCTGGGCTCCAACAGTACAACAGTATTTCCTCTGTGTGGTATAACTGCTAATATAAGAGTCAAATATCCAAATATCCTTAGGCCAGGGGTCGGGAACCTATGGCTCGTGAGCCAGATGTGGCTCTTTTTTTTTTTTTTTTTTGTATTTTTCTGAAACTGGAAATGGGAAGAGACAGTCAGACAGATTCCCGCATGCACCCGACCGGGATCCACCCTGCACGCCCACCGGGGCAATGCTCTGCCCACCAGGGGGCGATGCTCTGCCCCTCCGGGGCGTCGCTCTGCCATGACCAGAGCCACTCTAGCACCTGGGGCAGAGGCCAAGGAGCCATCCCCAGCGCTCGGGCCATCTTTGCTCCAATGGAGCCTTGGCTGCGGGAGGGGAAGAGAGAGACAGAGAGGAAGGAGGGGGGGGAGGTGAAGAAGCAAATGGGTGCTTCTCCTATGTGCCCTGGCCGGGAATCAAACCCAGGTCCCCCGCACACCAGGCTGATGCTCTACCGCTGAGCCAACTGGCCAGGGCCTGATATGGCTCTTTTGACGGCTGCATCTGGCTTGCAGACAAGTCTTTAATAAAAAAAATAATGTTAAAAATATAAAACATTCTCATGTATTACAATCCATTCATTTCCTACTGCTCATGTTCATGGTTGCGGGTGGCTAGAGCCTATCACAGCTGTCCTCTGGGACAACACCAAATTTTTATTGGATAGTGCGCACTGTACACGGGTTGTTGTATAGCTCTCAAGGAACTACATTTTCTTCTTTATTTTTTTTTATTTATTCTTTTTTAGAGAGGAGAGGGAGAGACAGAGAAAGAGAGAGAGAGGAGAGACAGAGAGAGAGAAGGGGGGAGGAGCTGGAAGCATCAACTCCCATATGTGCCTTGACCAGGCAAGCCCAGGGTTTCGAACCGGCGACCTCAGCATTTCCAGGTCGATGCTTTATCCACTGCGCCACCACAGGTCAGGCCAAGGAACTACATTTTAAAATATGTGGCATTCATGGCTCTCTCAGCCAAAAAGTTTCCCAACCCCTGCCTAAGGAGATCCTGTCCAGCAGAAAAGATGTATTTTGCTCACTTTGTTAAAGATAGTGCTGCTCACGTGAATGGCCATTACCTAGGTGATAATATTAATTACCTTCTTGCTTAAGAAGGGGCGTGGTTATGCTAATGTCCATTGGGGGAGGGCTTTTGTGCCAAAAGGTTTTAAAAGGAGGAGCTAGAAGGCCATTTGGAGGGAGATCACATTGTTCTGGGGGAGAGTGGCCATGTTCTTGTAGAGAGGAAGAGCCTGTGGAGACAGGGCAGGGAGGCCACGTGGAGGAGGCAGCTAAAATGGCAGAATGGGGAAGGAGAAGTCAGTTCGTGGAGGAGAAGATGGGGAACAGAGGTGAATAAGACTGGTGAGGTAGCAGCCTTTGATTCTAGGAAAACTCATATGAGACAGTAGCTTTGTGAGTGCTGAATGTGGGTTTTGCAGCCCAGTGTGTATTTTTACTGGCTTGCTGAGTGCAAATCTGGAATAAAGGACAATGGACCACCAGCTTTTGGCTCAATTGTTTCTTTATGGTAGATCGGAATCAAACCTGAACCTGTGTTGGCCTGGCAGCTGTGATGGTGGCTGCAGATACTGGCTCTACGGCTCTTCTTCTGCTAGTACTGAGAATTTCACTCTCTAACAGTTTTTCAGGTGGGGCTGACCCTCCTGTACCTTAGCTGGTCCATCCTCAGCACTCAGATGGAGACAGTCACAATACGAAGTGAAGGGAGAGGTGGTAATTGGGGAGTGAAGAGCAAGGTTTAAATTTCAGCATAGAATCCTTAACCAAATAAGTGAGCCTTTCCTTCTAATGGCAACATTTTTAAATCCCACATTTTGTAGAGACCAATGTTTCTCTTTGCTCTTCCTGACTTTTAAGCAAATCAGACTGTGTGAGAGCAGAATACTTGATGTTATGTATACATTTGTCATTAAATTCCTACTTAAAAGGAATGGGAAGATCTACATTTGACATGTTTGAGTTACTGCCACAGAATCGGTTACAGAATTCTATCAGAATTTCTAAATCTGGCGATCAGGAGCCCACCTTCTAATGAAATCAGGCTAAGTCACCATAAGGAGAGAGAGAGAGACAAAAAAAAATTTTTTTTGACAGAGACAGAAAGAGTCAGAGAGAGAGAGATATAGGGATAGACAGGAGGGGACAGAGATGAGAAGCATCAATTCTTTGTTGCAGCACCTTAGTTGTTCATTGGTTGCTTTCACATATATGCCTTGATTAGGGGGCTCCCGCTGACTCAATGACCCCTTGCTCAAGCCAGCCACCTTGGACTCAAGGCAGCGACCTTGGGCTTCAAGCCAAGGACCTTTGGGCTCAAGCCAGTGATCATGGGGTCATGTCTATGATCCCATGCTCAAGCCAGTGACCTCGCACTCAAGCTGGATAAGCCTGCATTCAAGCCGGCGACCTCAGAGTTTTGAGCCTGGGTCCTCCACCTCCAGTCTGATGCTCTATCCACTGAACCACTGCCTGTTCAGGCAGGAAAATTTGTGTGGATTATATTTTTAAATGTAAAGGCAAATAAGTTGAAGAAGGAGCAAGGAGGTGATGGAAGAACTACATCCTATAAAAATACTGCTGTGTTGCATGGCTGATTGGTGAGGTCCTAGCAATACATACTGAGAATTTCATTTGTGAATTAGGAAACTCCAATTTCAGATTTTGACCATGTAAAAAAATGTTTTGCAGAAATAAAAGATTAGAGACCTATGAGCCATTTCTTACTTCACTTTATGTATTCCAAAGATAAAAAATTAAAAGCAGTACTGTCAAATGCATGATGTCCATTAATAAACAATTATTTAAGGATTTTAGATATTTTAGCTATGCCTGCTTATTCATAAATATCTAAATAATTAATGAAAAATAGAACTCATCATTAGCCTTTAAAAATAGATTCACTTCCACTGGTATGTTATGCATAGTGCAATACTTACAACCAAAAAGTATTTTCTTTCTCCCTCATGTTTTGGGGAAACTCTGTATTCTCATCAAGTAATACTGGTACAACTGCAGACAAGCAGCACTCAAAAGCTCCGTCTGGCTCTATTTTAAAAGAGATTGTTTTGACAGCTCTAATTATGGCACACAGAAATGCCATTCAGGTAGCTGAACTTGCATTTCAAAGACTATCCTTCAGGACTGGCTTTATTAAATATTAAATATAAGCATTAAGAATATCATACATTTTATATAGAATATTTTGGTTCCCACATAATTTCCTCGCTGAAATCACTGATCAGCTCAATCCCCGGCCACTGTCTTACTTGAATTATGGACTCAGCAAGGCATCTTCCTGTAGAAATCAGCAAGTTCACTGGAGCAGCCTCTCTGCAGGAAGGCCCTGTCAACATACATTACAATCCTTTTTCTGAAGTATATTCTGATGATAATATAGTAAAGTAGGTTAAGAAAAGAAAATTAATTTTCTCTATAAGAAACATCTAGTGCAGTTTTTATTCACTTCTGACAGGGACTCACCACATGTTGACAGCAACATCCTGGACTCAAAAAGAGAAATCAGATTCCATTCTCCATTCAAAAAGAAGTGGCTGTAATATGATTTCTAAAGGAATAAATTAAGGAATTAATGACTAGATCACAAGAATTGAGAAAAGTTTATCAAACAAGTATATTTAAAATATTCTTGTTGTTGTATGCTTCTTTATAAAGATTCAGACTGGACTAATGGATTTACTAAAGACTACTGATGCCTACCGCTATGATGAAAGTATTCCATTTTTTCTGGTAGACATTTATAACTACAAAAAGAGAAATAACTGGACAGTCAGGTTATAAAATTGGCTTTTTTTCTTTAAGAATATGACTTTTTTAGAAACAAGTATTTCTTTGAAAATGCCTAACTCTATCAAATTTCCTATCTAAAATCCAAGTAGCTAGTATTTTTTCTAAATGTACTTAAGACAGTACCTGACACCCACTATATGTT